>NW_010302918.1:9171-80626 GCF_000700745.2 Antrostomus carolinensis | reverse complement strand
TACCTTTTTTTTTTCCTTCCGAGTCACTAAATTAACAATAATTTAGATTATTGTGGCAACTTTTGTTAATGACTTTTTGCTGGGGAATGATGTGATGCTAGATAGATTCACAACAGTTTCTGTCAACACCATACTGTGTCTTGTGAGATAGATTAAAAGCTATTGCAGGAGTAGTCCAGCAGCTAAAAATGAGATAAATTCCGTGCTGCTGCTGCAGAAGTTAGGCAGCTTTATAGGACTTTCTGAATTCAGAGCAAAGGGAAATAACGTAGTTAAAAGAGAATAATGAGCAAAGCTAAAGTATCAGTGCCAAGACTTCTTAAAATAATTTTATTGATGTGTGTTGTAATTAAAACCAGAATTAGTTAGTTTTCTAATAGGACATTCATTTCCTAGAGAGCAATTGCAGCTTGGCATAAAGTAATACATTTTAAAAAATGAGTACTGATCTGGGGATAGCTCAGCATATGTTGGATGGCTGACTTACTAGCTTTATGTGCCCTCATTATTAACAAGCAAATTAAATATTTTTGCTTAAAATAATTATACAAATAAACCTTTGGCTGTGCTGTGTTTTCATTAAAACCTTAATTGTTTAAAGAGCTCAACAGGAGTGTGTGAAGTTTGGTCAGTTTTGCTGCACAGTGTTAGTCTTGATAGCAGATTTACAACAGGGCTGGATTTAATCTCTTGACTAATCTTTACGGTAGCAGGCTTGGGATGGGAAGGCATTTGTGTGTTTCAGGAGATAGGTAACTCTACCTCCAAATGGGAAACACAGAGCTGGGTTTTAAAATGTCTGGGCAGCCTTAAAATGAACTAGCCAGGGGGAGGGGAGAAAAAAATTGCTCTGTGGAAACAAAATAGGTGTTGCTTTTAAATCGCCTTCTTAGCGTGCCCATTGTCACACCTTCACACATGGCTGTAGGCTCAAATCTATTTCTCATCAAAGCAACTGTAGCGTAAGGGAATATTGCGACCATCTGGGTTGCAAAGATCAGAAATAGCAGTCCTCGCTAGCAGAGGAGCCAGCTGTGGGCAGCACCATGTAAACTGTTTTTTATGTCACTTGATGAATCATTTCTGAGGGTGAGGACAACAAAACATTTACCAGGTCATGCACTAATTTTTAAAAATACTTTAAAATCCAATTTTCCTGGGTTTAAGGTGGTGTATACCTTTGAAACACATTATGATATTTTTAGGTTCAGCATCTCAACTAGCGTTCTTCATGAGCATGGGAAATACAGTCATGTTAGATGTCTCTAAAGGAGAATTAATTAGAAGAATGAGTAGTTATCAAGTACTCCAGAGCTCCGCTGTTTAATTCTTTTGATAATTTTCATGATGAGTCTAATACGAATGAATTCACTTATGGTTTATTAATCTACTGTGACCTACGAGTCTTTTAGTGTATTTGGGGAAAAAAAGGCTGAGAGTTACTAGATTTAAAATACTTCCATGGGTGGAGAGCAAATCACAGAGAACTTGAGTCTCTTTCTTTCTTTTTCTCTTTCTGCACTGCTTTAACTCAGTATGGTTTTTCTGCCTTTCCCCACTTCTTTAGGACCCACGATTATCAGCTTTAATTTTTGACAAGCTTCAAGTGCCTGACTATTTACAGAAAAACAGGAATGAAGGAGAGAGCAGATGCGAAACTTGTGCCACTCACTTGAATCAGCTGAAGCAGGAAGCCATTCAGATGATGCACACCCTCAATCAAGCCAGCTACCCAGAGATGCCCGACCTCCCGCCCGGCGCCGGGGCCGTGACCAGCATGGTACCTAGGATGGTCACTGTCTCTTCCCAGAGAGACCTGCCACTCATTGCTGGGCAAGTGAACAAGCAGACTGGAAAATCACCGAATCTCTTCTCTGGGGCAGAGAGGAAGAAGGGACTTGGATGGTCTCAAGGCATGAGCAGTTTTCCAAACTCCAGCGTTCAAGTCACGGTGGCTCCCAGCGGTCTCAGCGGCGCTCTGAGCTCGGTCACCATCCAAGCTCAGCAGTACCTCGAGGGCATGTGGAGTATCTCCAGGGTGAACAGTTTCCTGCCTCAGGCTTGTCTAGTAAGTAGTGATAATTCAGAGTTTTGTTTACGTGTGTGGATATACAGAGAGATAAAGATAAAATTTGAGAATGTATACATATTTATCTTAGAGGGGGTCAGCCAATGGTATTCTAAACCATGTTTCAAGAACTGAAGAGCTGAAAAAGAGCTTTGAATGATGTTCTGTCAGATGTCACAAGGAATTTGCTTTCTTAGATGGTAAGATCCTTTCCTCAGACGTTTTTGCACCTATTTTAGCTTTGCATATGTAGGTAATGTTATTTGACTGTCACACACCTTGTGACCCCTTTAGGAAAATATAAAAGGTTAAGTTTGTCACATATGAAACTCTGGGAACTTCATGGGATTATATCAAAGATGAACTTGACCTTTAAGTCTAGCACTGAACTTCTAAGGCTGTGTTCAGCGCAGCAGATGCTGCTGATAGACTGTGATGGAGAGCATTAATCTTCAGGCTAGATGTGCTGCAAAACAGTTTGCTGTAAAGGAGGGTGTTCAGAAGGTTGCTTCAGAGCCACATGCCTGTAAATGTCATTGCACTTGGATTTTAAGCATTGATGTTGATTTTAAACATTTCCTGTATTCTGTCTATATTTTAAGAACTCCTGTGGGAAATGAAAAAGCTTTATAGAGGTGGGTGTTACCTTTAAGAACAAGTTCAGTACAGATTTGTGACTATCTATGGAACTGTGCTAAAAGGAAGGATATAGTGACTGGTTTTGACTAGGATTAAACCATTTTCACATAGCAGTGAACAGGAGAGTGTGAGTAAAGATTAAATATGTACAAATAGAAGTAATGGTTTTCACTTAAAGACGGCGTAGCAGATCTTGCAAGACCAGGTATGTTGGTGCTAGACAGCTTTAAATTTAGCATAATGCTGTATGTGCTATTGTGTATAAACACTACCTAGTATTGCTTGGTAACTTCAGCTGGTTGAGCTCCAAGATCATCAGAGATAAATATTTAAGACTGTGGCTGTGTAACATTACTTTTACAGGGTGGCTGTTGTGTTTCCTTCCAGAAAAGGTTTGGAGACATGATTCCCAACCCCCATACTTCTCCCTTATATGGAAATTTGTGAATGCACATACATCCCACCTTTGAGAGGTCCCCATTTAAATCCAGTGAATCTTCACTGATGTTAGATCAGTCTCTGATGATTTCACGTTGAGAAAAGGGAAAAAACTGACCCATTAAGCCCTTCATGGTTTATGAGGAACTGCTAATGACAAACCCTAATGCTCCATGTGTTAGGAATCAGTTTGGACAATGTAAGGCACAGGATGTTACCTTTTAAATATCTCTAAATTCTGTGTATATCACAGGAATGTAGGGAAAAAATGAGAAAGCTACTGGGTTAAGATGCTCGCACTCTCTGAAAGCAGAAGTATTTCCATTTCCCTGCTCATTCCTTGTCTGCCCTTATTCTTGTCTTAAATAATTCACTAACAGCCAGCTTCAGATTTCTTCCTGCTTAACCATGCTGACTGATAGATGTGGTTTTCCCTAACCACTGCATTATTCTAAGATAAAACGGAGTTGCCTCATTTAACCCCCATGAAGGAAAAACGTGTATAATGCAACAGGGCTTAAGTGTGATCTAGAAATGTGTAAAGAAACTCAGTAGCCTGGAAAACAGTGACCTTTAATGAAGGGACAAACACTGTTAGACACTGAGTGTTGGAGGCTGCTTGGATGTGATCCAGTCATCTGCAAGGACAGTTTAGATTTAGAAGCAGTTTTTGGAGACAAGCTAGGCTTCAGTTGTTTTATCTTTTTTTTTGTTTTCTTGTTCTTTTTAAAAATTTAAATAGTTTTATTCATTTAAGCCCAAATGTGGTTACTGAGGACTCTGTTGTGCATCGCTTCCCAGATTGTGCTTTCTGTGTCTGTCTGAATTATCCTACTGCTTTTTGTATTACTAAGAGCCTTGTGTCTGATGAAGCTGTTTGGGTGGGTAAGGCAGAAAGTGCTTCCCCTACGCTTTTCCTTAGAGGAGTCACAGGTGTCGAAGGAAGTAGGATTGGAGGGATTTCAGGAATTGGCTAGTATAGCCCTTGCCTAGGGCAGCACCCACTGCAGGACATTCTTGTTCAGGGCTCATCTCAGACTTTTGCAAAGCCTGGGATTCCCCGTCTTCTTTTGATTGCCAAGTCTGAACTTCCTTCCCTATTAGAAAAGTTTTGTTGATTTAGTTATTTCTATTTTGATTTTGGCTATTCTTTCCTGAAGTTGGAGGCAGGGTTTAGGTTTTAAGATTAACCCAGGAGAGAGCAGTGGGTATACATGCTTTTAGAGTTGTCTGTCTTTACTAAACTTTCCTATCTTCTTGTGGGGCAAAGCTGGTCTGGCTGAAGTAATTCTGGAGCAAGAGGAATAATGGCAGTAGAAAGGATAGCATTGAATGTATTATTTATTATGTGTAATGGCACTCTATCTTGGAGTCTACACCCCCGTCTAGGCAAGATACTGCACAAATGCAGAAGAAAAAGATAGTCCCTTCCCCTGGGAGTTCACACTCTCAGCTGTAATGTGAGTTATTTTGACCACTCTGTAAATACCCCAATTTTACTTGAAATCTCTAATTTTGCCTTGATTTCTTACCAAAGGGTGGTTCTGGGAACAAGTCCTGGACTTACTGGTAGGAAACTGTTACCCAAGCGCTTTACTGCTCAGTGATTTCACTCGGTGCTGTGATTAATTTTCTAAAGATGGGAAGACAGACACAGATAAAGGCTGGGGTTTGTCCCAACTATTTTTAGCTGCCAAAAAGACAGGTGTTTATTCTAAGCTAATTACCAAGACTTCCTTAGTAGTTGTGGGAGAGCAACAGGCACCTCCAAGAGGTGCTTTGTCCTCATCTCTTGGATGTCTGTCTTGGCTCATCTTGTCCACTGAAGGTGCCTGTAGCTTTCTGCTGGTGCTGGCAGAGTCCAGGTGGGTGACGAGGAGCAAACCCTTGCTTGGGCAGCCAATGCAGGGTGCTGTATGCCCAGTGCCTTGCAGGGGTGAAAGTACACCCCAGCATATGGCTGCCAAACCTCAGCACACCTCATACCTACAAACTTTTTTCCAGGATACATATTTTTTATTTATGGTTGGTTTTGATGGTGGTAGTGGAATTATTTGCAGAGAGAAAAAAAATGACTTGATTTTTGCTCTTCTCGTCTCCCTCCCCAGACTCGCGTGTATTACCTTGTAATGTCACTTATGGTTGCGAAAACGCTTCTGGGCTGAATATTGGGGGTCAGAAGTGCAGGACGTCGTAAATTTTTAATACATGTTTGGAGTTCAAGTGTGAAAATCCATTATATAGATTATAAATTTTTTGAACAGGAATGTGTCTTTGAAGTGTAGCGTGGTTACTGCTCAAACCAAAATAATAACAGTGGGCTTCAGGAGCCGTGAAGAGGAACAGTAATTAAGGATCGGAGGAAGGTCCAGGGAGGGGAAGACTAGGATTACAACCAAGGTGCAAAAGGTGAAGGTGTAATCAGCTGCTTTACCCAAGTGGCTTGTTGTGAAAAATTACAAAAAATAATCACCAGTAGCAGTGATAAGTAGTCTGACCAGACAGCGAGCACTGTGGAGGGGAGGGAGCTGGTGTAACTCTGGGTAAGACAACTGATTTGTAGTGGACGACTGACAACTTTAATTAATAAATAGTTTTATATTGATGTTTTTAATTCTAGACCTCACAAGTGAATATAAGGTTACTACTCAAATGAAAAAACATGTTAGCAGTGCTCAGCACTGCCAGTTAGTTTAACACAGAAGCAGAGGAGCAAGGGGAGTTTAGGCTTCCTAGATGTGTGGGAATCTGACTAGAGAGGTAGAAAATTAACACCACTGAAAATACCTTCTACCTATTAGAAGTATCTGCATGTATTGTGGAGAAAAGAGGTCTTACTGTATTCTTTCAGTTGTCTGTGTTATTAGTATGCAGTGTTACATACCACATAAAAGTGGTAAAGTAGCCATGCCATGTGCTATAAAGACATCACAGTGAAATAGAGCTTGTTTGCAAATTGCTTTTTCTTTCATCTTAGGCAAAATGAAATCCTTGCCACACTGTATTTCTAATTCGAATATACACAAATGATACTGGCTATAAGGCAAAGTATTGTGGCTCCTTGAATCTTTACCAGTTTCTAAGTTGCTTTAAAAATATATTAAAAAATGCACCATTAGGAAATTGGAAAAGTTGGAGCACTGAAAATTTGAAAGAGACTTAAGTAAAACTTTTAAAGCATATGTATATAAAATTGTGAATTTATCAATAGACCAATATACATCCCTGAGAGTATTCACAAATTTAAAGTATAAGTTTATGGCCTGATTCAGTGAGGTTCAGAGGGGGAGGCTTCACCTATAGCATGTGTAAATGGATGTGTATAACTCCTTCGATGTATAACTCCGGATGTATAACTCCTGTAGGCTTCACCTATAGCATGTGTAAATGGATGTGTATACTCTAAAGTTAAAGGAGTTAGGTTCATTTGTTTTATGTGAAAAGTCTCTGAAAGTTATTTTAGTCACAATTCAAGCTTTCCTGTAGTTCTTAGGAATAAGTCTCCTGCTTACCCTAATGTAAACCAGATGGATTCATCTGAGAGTAGTTCAGCCTCTGTTGACTTTCCTTAAATCCTCTTTGTTTGTTTATAGCATGGATGACTTACATTTTGCTTAGAAGAGGCAGTAAAAAGCTGACTGTGGAAAACAGAATGACAAGATTTACTTTCCAGCATTTACTTTTTTACTTTGAGAAATGTCATACCAAATGGATTTTAAAATTAATTTTTAAAATCCTTTTTGATAGCTTTCACAGTGACCTTTTATTAATACAATGCATGAAATATATTTTGTAACGAAACAATTAAAATATAGTGCTTTGACAGTAAATCTTGTCTGTGAGACATTTGCATGACTTTGAGCTTTGGGATATTTCTCAGACTCTACATATAACATCTTGCTTGTGGAGAAGTCAATAGCAAACCCCAGACAGGTGGTGGGGCCGGGGTTGCATAGAGCCTTTTCTATTTTCCCTTTAGCTTTAGTGGTGTTGGTGCTACTGCTTTTGTAGAGGAAGTACATAAAGGAAAGGTGATGGAAAAAAAAAAAAATCTTCAAAGCTAGTGTTGGTCACTCTCCGTAACAAGTCTGAACAGCCGAAGGAAACCTTTTGATCTAAGTTACTAAATGCTTTTCTTGTACTAAGCTAATTATAGCCCCCATGGAAAAGACTTTTCCTGAGACTGTTGGATCTCAGTTGGACAGTATTGCCTTGCGTTGCACTTTGCTGCCTTAGGAAGTGCAGAGGGAAGGGGTATGATATGGAAGGACAATGCCACTACCGGTGCCTGGCATTCAGAGTCAGTGAGAACCCACCCCAGCAGCCAGGCAGCAGACCAGCTTAGAATGTGGCTTGGAAAATCAGCCTTAAACACACAGATAAAAACATAGCCCTCTATTTTGTGTAGTTGCCTTTTTTTTCTAGATTGTTCCCAGTTTAGGATGTTGAAGGTGAAAATGAGATTACTTTTTAAAGTATCTCCAGGTATTGGAGTGACTTAGGAAAAACGTTAAGAGTTGACACAAAGGGTATTGGCTGCAAGATGGAAACGGGCATTTTCTTAGGTGAGGGTGTGGATTGCATCTCTTTCTGTGGTATATTTGACACTTTTGCCATACTACTGGTTTTACAGTGTGGGATGGGGTAACTATTCTCAGGACTCAGACCCTCTTGAGGCTCAAATTACCACCTGAAAACAGTTCTTTTGATCCTTCACCCCTCTAGGCTAAGCAGTTGTTATTACAGCTCTCACAGGGCAACAAGTCCCTACTCGCCTTTGTTGACAATTGAAGTCAACAAGCAATAATAAAGAATGTTGGCCCAGACTTCACCTGTATTCATCAGGGGTAGATTTAAGACAATCAGACTTTAGAGATTATGTTCAAATGATAATCCACAGAATTTGCCTTTGGCCCACAGGTCATTCTCACGTCCAGCAAATGTATCATAAGCTACACCAAGATAAAAAATTTTCTCCTTTTTTTTACCCAAATATTTAAATTTTCTACTCTTGCCTTTGAACTAGTTTCTTTGGGATGGCCTGTTCTGTTTACTCAATTAACTTGCAGCTTCTTTTGCTTCCCACTGGTCCATTCTTACTGTGCATGTGCTCCACTAAGAACTCGCCGGTGAACTGACTGTTAATCGATGCATCCCATGCCACCCCAGCATTAGAAATCACCTTACAAGAAAGGCTCATACTTTTGGGCTGGAGCTCAGAAGTGTCATCCAGCATTTGAGAAAGACTCTATATAGCTGCTGTACAATTGCATTTTTGAGGCTACCATTGCTGTGCACTGGCTGCATTGGTTTTTCAGGGTGGGCTGCAGCTGAGTGATGCCCTTTGGTTTCAGAGGTTAATGCAGCAGAGAAAGCAGATACATTCCAGGCTCAGCTCAGACCTTAGTTGTGTGCAGGCTGGTGGAGAGAAAGTCTTTTGCAGTGATCTCTGTGTACCACACGGAAGGAACTGATTTGCATGGCTGGATGCAAGTGTGGATTGTCCAGTCATCCTGCTTCTGTAAAACAGGATTGAACGTGGTACATTTTTTGGAAAGCGCTTTGAATTTAACATTTGCTCCATAGGCTGTGTACTGGAATGATGGCATGTTGAAGTCGTGGGACTCCAGGTAGTCAAGCTATGCACAGTATGAGCATTGCCAAAAGCATCTCCCATTGTTTTGTGGTGTGAGTGGCTGAACATGTGGCAAGGATTGATTACTTTTTGTTACTTGCAACTAGAATCACTGAAATGTCTTGGGTGGTAGCTTCTGAAAGGAGATTTAAAAAGCATCAATAGAAATGTATCTATTTTTCTGTTTCAGCACTTGGGCAAGAATTTATGATGTATAGGTAGAGTTCATAGACATTTCAAACATTTCATATGTGTGTGCATTTAATGGAATGGATTGCCACTTTACTGAACATAGCATCAGATCAGTGTTATTAATTGAAAAAGATTTTTCAAATTATTGCTAATGATGTGACACAGTTTTGTTAGAGATGGTGCATAAAATAGTGCTACTTGAAATGACATTAATGTATGCATTTAAATTCCTTTTTTCCCACTTATGTGCATTATTGATTTTATTTCATTGTTGAGGAGATAATGGATTTATAATTAGAATACAGTCACCGTAATCAATGATGAGAGTATTAGACTTATAAATAGAACTTTAAAACTATGATGAGGTAATTTGCCAGTGTAATGAAGGATCGATAATTAGAGGTTTGCTTTGAATCTGAAGGTCGTGCTTGTAAGATTCAGGTGTGAAACACTTCTAGGCAAGTGAGTTCATATAAATTATTATACAAACTGATGTTGTGATTAGGCATTTTCCAGAATTGACCTATTATTTATTATTATTATTACTACCACTACTACTTTTGTTTGGCGCCCAAGTGCTTATGAATTAATTCCTCTGGGTTTGCATATCTGCCACTATCTCAAAACTGGATGAGTTTGTTCTTTTCTGATACCTTAATTGAAGGCAGCATTTGAAAGGTGGCATAGGCAGGAGACCATTGCTGTGTTTTAGTTAGGCAAAAATAATGGACTTACCATTCAGAACCTTCCCCTTCTGCTTCTCAAAAGTCACAGTGGTAAAGTTGGGCAAGGCCATTGGCTGTTGTAGAGGGGTAGATGGCAGTGGAAGGATGAAGAAGGGAAGAGCAGTCTTTGTGATGCCTGGTTTGGGAATGGTCTGGTTTTAGTTGGTCCATGCGGAGTAGCTGTCTAGACATCCCCTTGAGTCTCACCAACCTCTCCTGATGACCCTAAAGTACCCATGGGGGCCTATGGAAATAGTTCAACTTCCTGTTACTAGTTAAGCTAAGAAAGACTCTAGTGAAAAGATTGTATGGGATTGATAAGAACATAAGAAATATCCTGCTGGGTCTGAGCTGCCAGCCTGTCTAGCCCAGGGCTGTCTTCAGCAGCGGAGCTAGAAATAGTGTTTTAGGGAGAGCCATGGAGCCTGGCTGCTTTCTGCAGTCTGCTCATACTCCCCATCATGCCCAGCTGGGGAACTCTCAGGGGCATATCCCTGTCTGTTCCCTTTAGTATCTGTTTGTGGACCTGCTGTCCAGGAATTTATCTAATCCCTCTCTGACCTTGCTGACACTGCTTCCACAGCCTCCTGTGTCAGCAGGTTCCACAAGTTCACTACCCCAGTGCAAAGAAGTACTTTCTTTCAGGTTAGCTACCACCTCCATGACTTTGTAAACCTCAGTCTGTTCCCCCTCAGCCTTCCTCTCTGAGTCCCAGCCTCTTTCATCTCTCCTTCTAAGGCAGCTGCTCCATCCTTTTGACCATTTACTTGCTTGGCTCTGTCATTTCCCTTACTCCACTACCAGTATCCTGAGGTGCAGGACGAGGACTACACCTGGCACTCAGTATGTGGATCCTCTCCTTCTTGTTCTCAGTGCTCTGCCTTGTGATGTCCAAAACTACTGGTTGTTTTTTTGTTTTGTTTTTTTTTTGGCTGCTGCTACATCTTGAAGTGATGATTTCAGAGGAACTGTCAATGACCTTTAGATCTTCTGAGTTGTAACTGCTAGTTTTGAGTTCAGCATAATTTAGGTGTGGTTTAGAGTATTTTTCCCGAAATACATGGTCTTATCTATGTAAAATCTCACCTTACACTTCTTTGCCCGCTCGCATTTGGGAAATTTGTCTAGAGTTCCTCATCACTGGCATGGCATTTGGCCACTTGAAAGAGCTTTGGGACATCTGCAAGCTTGGAGATTTCTAGTCATGGTGAGTCATGACTGTCAGTGCATCTGGATTACATGGTTTCCATGTGGGGAGTAAACAGCAGGTCAGCAGGGAACAGCTGCAAGGAAAAAGAGCAGCATCTACACAGGTCCATCCATAATTTGGAGGCTTGGTGTCCTTCAACAATATAGTCAGAGCTGTCCTAGTTTTTTTTGAATTTCATGCTGCTTCATGAGCTTGCCTGTAATTGAACCTTGTTCACTAGATGTGGGTGTACTAAAGACACAGTTTTCTGGTTGTATAACGAGGGCTTGTACCTCTTCAAGCAAGATACTACTCAATGGGTGCCTTGCATGTGGTAGCTGTCAGGCAGATTGGTCTCAAGGGATGTTCTCTTTAAAGTAGTTATATCTAATATATAAGCAGTTCAAGCATGATTGAAATAGAGATTGGTTATGACAGTCTCTGTCCACCTTTTCCTTTATTTGCTGATGTTTTATGTCAATCGTTATAACAATATAATGATTATAACAAAATTGTAAGACCTGTAATTCTTGGGAATGTGGTCATTCCATTTTGCTGAATAGAGTAATCAAGGCACAGTGAGATTTTGGTTGAGTTGCCTAATGTCATTGAGAAATTTTGTTGTGGAGTCAGGAGGGCAACACAGGTTCTCCCGATTCAAAGCTCTGTACGTGTCCTGTGTTTCGCTGCTGTTAGAGACACATATGGCCTGTGGAAGTCAATCCTAATGGAAAAGCATTTGTCTTCTTGTAGGAAACCCAATCCTAGACTGACAGAAATTTGCATTATTATGAGCTTGTTAATGAATTCCTTTGCTTGCTCATATCAGCCTCTGACAAAAAGCAGGGATTCAACTGTCTATTTGTCCACTTGAATAAACAATTCATTTCTAATTTTGACCACAATGGTAAATTAAAACACCCTGAGCAGTACACAGCTATATTTTTTTGGCTTTGGAGGCTGTAACTATTGTAATACATGTCAACAGGGAGGGCTCGGGGCAACATTTTCTGATGTTTGCCTGGAGGCATTAGAAGAAACAGTTCCTCTAGTCTGTCTGTTTTAAACTCACTGCATGTGAAAAATCACAATTTGAGAGTGTTTATGTGCAGCAGGATCTACATCCTCCTTGATAGCCCTTTTTCATGTCCTCCTGACTTTCCAGGTGGTGGGTTTACATGTGCAGATAGGAGGGTGAAGTTTGTGTGACTGGTGGTCAGATATCTGTGAAGAAGGGCAAAAAAAGCATCGCTTGCTGCCTCTTTTGGTACCAGTGTTCTGAGAGGCTGAAATGTGAAGTAATTGGTCCATCATTGCATGATGGCATCTTTGTGCTACCAGAGCCCTGGCTGCAGAGCCCTTCCAGCCTGGGAACATGGGCAGGCTGAAGAAAGCAACAGGCATTTCGTAGATGAAGGAGGACTGCCCAAGACCTGCCCAAAACCTTAATAAATTTCTCAGGGACCAAGGAGCATGGTTTAGGAGAGACCTTGGGCCAACATGAGATCAGGAGCCCCTGGTCAGAGGGAAACAAGGTACCTTTTCTCCATCCTTGTTCCGCTGAGGGCATCAGCTCTGGATGCAGCTGTGTGCATGTGCTCAATAGTTGAAGAATGAGTCCTTTCTGTGCATGAAGCACAGACTGCTGGTGATTTTTGGTGGTGAAGATCCAAACCCTTAAGCTGGTTTAGTAATTCAGATATTAATCCAAAAAGCAAGAGCTCTGAGGTTGTCTTTGGATCTCCTACGTTACTTTCCAGTCTGTGACAGCAGATGAACCCTCCTTTTTCTATTTAATTCTACTTGTCTGTAATTTTTCTTCTGCCTCATCTTCAGAGATCAGTGATAAGCCAGGCATTAGCAGCTGTTGCAGCTGAAAGCTTATTTTGGGGGAAGGGATATTATGTGCTGCATTTGATTCACATTGAACACAAGATGCATATAAAAGTCTGAAACTACAAGTTTAGGCATTCTTGTTAGCACATTGCAGCTGCAGGTTATAAAATGACTGCTGTAGTGTATTGTAGTTATAAAAAACCTTAGTTATTTTATAATAAGCCTTGGCAGAAACATTGTCAAAAGGCAGTAAAAAGTTTATCCTGAACATGTTTCACTTCAACCTGGCATATACTGCACAGTTAACTTTACATGATGCTTGGCAGTCTGAGGAGGAGACATTTCACATAGAAGACGTATGCAGGACTTATTAACGCTTATGGGAAAGGAAGGTTTATAGTATGAGCGTTATCCAGATAGAGATTTACGTCACATTTGTTCCAGTTAGTGGTAGTAGGTCATAAGAGTCTCAGCATGAATCATTTAGGGGGAAAATTACGGTTTTACCATATACAGACAGTAGATTTAATATATTGCAAAATCATTAGAACAAGTAGTTTTTACAATTTATTTGCCTGTGACGTTCCAGTCTGAAAGGGGAATAAAGTAAGTTAAATAGTCAAAATTCTATATGCCTGTGTGCTAGTCAGAAGGCGATAAAACCAACTTTAAAATAAATTAATTTTAAAAAAGTCCCAGTACAGACTCAGACTTCATCTTGCTAGAGCTTCATGTGCAATTCACTGTTGAAGCCCTGCTGAATGCTTTCATTATGGGACCATTTTTTGAAATAAAATAAATTGTATTGTGTTCTGACTCTGATTACACAGATGTGTGTGAGACTCATTGATGCTTTTGTAATTTTCTCCATTCCCTCTCCTGTGAGTCTGTTCTTGGTACTTACATTTAGACATCATATCTGATTACTTTGTGTTGCAGCTCTTCTGCTTTTCTTTTACCATTGCAGTGCAATCCCAGGATTGATTTTTCTCTAGATTTTTATATTCCCATGTTTTTCTTGCCTGTCACCAGGCCTGTATTTTGCATGAGTTACAGAGACAAAGTGGCAGCACCTAGGTTGGCGTTTTTGGGTCCCTAGACAAAGGTCAATGTCCAGAGAATGGAAATACTCAGGAAACTGAAAACATTATGGCTTAGTTTTTTGCTTTGCACTTCAAACCTGTAAAGATCTTGTTAGGGTTGTAATTGTCCTTTAGATGATCATGGCCTGACAGTGTACCTGGAAATTTAATCTATGGCCAACAGTGTAATTTTGGACTAGTCTGACTTGTTTAAACCTGGGCAGATGTTTCCTGCCATCTGGTCACAGCAGTGAACCTGTGTTCTGGGAATCAGGGATGGAGCAGGGGATGCCCCTGCTCTGCCCAGCATACCTCCACGGCCTGAGGATGTCAGGTCACCTCTGTCTCTTCCTGCCCTCTCCCCCAGCCTTTGGCCATCTTAACTGGGAACAACTCGTGCTGTCATTGCTTGTTGTGGCCCTGCCAACCTCAGCTGCATGTGTGGATGCTGCCAGCCAGAATGCAGCATGTCTAGCTCTGCTCCCCTGTCCTCAGGACAGGCGCTGGGCCCTGGTTCTGAAACCCTCCCGTCCATGACCCAGGCACAGATACAAAGCACTGAGACATTGGTCATTCCCACGTGTACAAAACACCTGGTGTGACATTTTCAAGTGTTGTCCTTGCTGTGCTCTTACTGGAACTCGTTTTCATGTGGCTTCAGAGCGAGTAGAGGAAAGGAGACCTATAGAGCAGTTCTGGAAATCCTTCCTTTGAGGATTAGCTGGTTTCCAGAGAGTTAATGGCTTTTGTCTGGCAAACCTTTTATTAGAAAATTAAAACAAACATTAATCTCTGGATGTGGAGGCCTATGACACTTTAAATCTTCCATGCAGTCAGTAACACTTTGTAGTGACAAGGTTGTGATTTCTGTGTTTGATCATGAATGATTTATGAAAATTTAGTAAACAATGAAGCACAGTTCCCTCTCAGCTGCAGACTGGAGTCTTCTCCTTGTGCAGACTTCTGTGCTTAAAAAGTCATGCAAAGTTGTTCCCATTCCTTCAGAGAATTAAAATTTTCACACACGATCCCCAGAAGACCATGGGTTGAGGTGAGTGAGATTCATGAAGCAATTCCTGCATTTAGTTTAAAAAGTAAGCCCCTTTATCTTATTTGTACCCCTTCAGCAGCTGTGACCGAGACGCAAGCTGAAACCATGGTGTGACAAACCAGGGTGCCTGGGAGGGTCCTATGACTTGTCTTTAGTTTTCCTGCCTCAGGGCAAGTGGCTGGAACCTGACAAATTTCCTCATACCTGAGCCCTCCTCATCAGCTGAGAGCTGTAACTGTCTCAGGGAGAGCTGAACGTGGTTGTGCTGGAAAATGCCGTCACTTTGGATGGTGCATGCAGTCCTTGAAATTAAGGAGGAACTTCTTTTGTGCTTTTTGAGCTTCTCACAATGCAGCAAAACTGATGTTACCTCTGTATTTAAGAATACTAACTGGGCAACTGAAGACTTAATTATAAAGAGATGAGTTGTCTTCTGCGCTTGTCTTCTGATGATTTTATCTTGCATGTCTTACTTCCCTTTACAAGAATCAATGCCTTCTCCTTGACTTCCCCTCATCCTCCTTTCACACACACAGAGAACTGAGCATAAAACTTGCAAATTTATCCAGAAATTACAGTTAGAGTTTTCAAAAGTGTCTAATGTGGGAATAGTAATTTACAGACATTCAAATTAGATATGTTGGTTTGGAAAGTATATTAACCATCTGGTATCTGAAATATCAGGGTTGATTTTGATATTTCAAGTTAGATGCCTGATATATCCACAATCATTAGTCCCTTAGAAACGTAGGCTTCTAAGTTCTTACAGAAATAAAAGTCGTGAAAAAGGAATGGATGTTATACATTGCTCTGATTTTTGTTAAGTGTGAAGAGCTTTTACAAGAACTGATCTGTTAACAGATTCCAGTCAGTTCTTATAAATCTGTTACGCTTTGCTGTAAAATTCACTGGAGTTTCATGCTAACTCTACAGATTTCATATTTAGCTTTAGGTTTTGCCATCATATAGATTAAGCTTTAGTTAAAGGACAACTGTTTAGAAACACATTGCTGCTTCTGCTTTCTTTTTTCAATATTTTGCTTAAACATGTGATTTTCTTTGTTTTCGGTTGTCTAATATAGCCCCGGTTGAAAGTGAATGGAAAAATATATCTTGGGAAGTCATGTTGACCCTGTAATTTTTTAGTCTGAGACAACTGCACATGTGACAGAGGGTTATGATTGTCTTCCTGGCAGAACATATGGGAGTATTAAAATACTAAGGTAGCCTGTCAGTGGCTGCTGGTAGGGTTTCCTTCTCTTGCTGGCCATCATGCCACTAGCTGCTGTGCGTGGCAGCCCCTTTGACATGCCAATTTCTGAGCTCTGCCTACTGGCCTCAGAGTTTCTGGAGTAGATTTCTTAGTTTGTAAATTGCTAGTAAACTCTGCTTACTATTAGTGCTTTGCATCAGTTCATGTAACTCAGAAGTTCAGATGTCACATTTGGATCTTTCCCAGTCTGCTTTGTTTTCCCCATGCCGTATATTTTCCATGGCTGGTATAGGTCAAGACCACACATTTGTCACTTCAGTTTGTTAATGCTCAAGTACCTGCTCATATTGCTGGCATACCATTTTTTTGGGCCAGTCTTGGTCTTCAGCAGTGCTTGGTCACTGCCTTTTTGCCTGGACCACTAAGTCTCCTGAGACTTCTGTGTTACAAAGTAAAGGGTTTTTCAGAGAGTTATTCAAAGGTTCCAGTTAGACTTTTAGTGTGAGTAGCTTCGCTAAGATTAAGTTAATCTATGTGAATGTTCTTCTGTGTCTCAGCCTCAGATCTCTTAGGTGAGCTCTATAAAAGTACTTTTTTGTGTAGCAGGTAAAGCATTAGTCAGCTGCTCCATAATACTGATAATAGTATTAATCTTTAAAGAACAGACCTTCAAAGGACCTGGGTGCACTTTCTTCTTGTTGACTTTGCTGGGAACTGGGAATTCAGCACTCAACCTATGGGAATGAGTCCAGATGAAACTCCAGATGGCCCTTCATGCAGCAGTTAAGCGCTGCTTGGTCGGCAGAGTTTTCTTATACTTTTTACCTAATAACGTGGTTGCCTCAGTTCTCATGAGAAAAACTCTGTTTGGGTTGTTAGTGTATGAGAAAATTGAGGGTGTGTATGTAACTAGGAAGGCTCCATTACCATGTCTGTATATCTGTAGTTGTGAAACATTATCTATGGCAGCACAAAATTTAAAATTTGGTGGCATCCCAGGAAGTACTTAATTGCGTTTGTGCTTCATTACAAGGCTGTCTCCTTTTCTGGAATTTATTTTAGCTAATTAGTTGGAAATGTCAAAGTAGTATTTCAGATGACAGAAACATCATATATTATCATACATGAAGCAATTAACTCTTTTGACAAATATTTATTGTGGTGTCGTCTTTAATTAAATCTTCAGTACTCCCAGACACAGAGCAGGTTCTTCTGAAAAGGAGGCCTTCTCAGCACTGTCAATGAGCATTTGACTGATGAGACTTAATTGAACTTGGTACAGAAAGGGTTGGTGGCCTAAGCATGAAGATATCCATGTGACATAATTTCACAATACAGATGTCTGATATTTTGGCAAAATCCCCAAACAGTCACTCCCCCTCCTCCAAACTCTGTCTCAGATACCGCACATGCCTTATGCTGGGGAAGATGCATCTCCAGACACTCCTTCCACTGGGATGGTTTGCAGGAGTCAAAAATGCCGTGTACTTGTGCTGCTAAGACAGATAACGCTGAAAAGCAGGGCTGTATATGTGTTTTAAAAAAATCATTTTTTAATGTAGTTCTTGGGGTTATTCATGTGGAAACACGTTACAAATGTGACTGTTTTGTTAGTTCCTCTTAAACAGATAGGTCTTACAGATGATGTGCCACTGAGAAATAATTCCTGACAGTTATAACTGAACCAGATAAACAGTGCTGCCAGCTCCCAAATAACACTGTAAAACAAAAGGGTTCTGCTTATCGTTTTCCATTTCTTCATGCCTGTCAAACTATTTAACTGTGCATTACCCATCACAAAAGGGTATTCTGTGTTATTCTGCTTGTCTGCTGCGGTCATGGCTTTTACCTTCTCTGTTGCTGGACCTACTGCTCTACTCTTGTCCAGCTGTGTCACTCCCTAGCCAGTGGTGTCTTCACCTTTGCCCTTGTAAAGACTCTCTTTGGAAGTACTGCATGCGATTTCTCCCTGCCATGGCCATTCAGCAGGTGTATTAACCTGTACATATGTTTGTTGTTACTATTTTTTTTCAGGCAGAAACAACAGCAGAGAGTGGCCGGGATGGTCCCAATGTTCAGATCAGCTCAGGACAGAACAACTCCGACCCCACGGGAGCAGGCAGCTCGGCAGCCTCCCAGAGCCTGGTTGCTCCAGCTGGGGTCTCGGCAGGTACCTCAGCTGCGGCTTCATTCTTCATAAGGTAGTCTTTCACCTTTCTGGTTTCTGTAACTGCTTATGGGTCTTCAAATGTTTGTGAAACGCTGTTGAGTCTCCTTGCCATGCATAGGAGGTGTAGAGTGTAGTGCTGGTTGCTGAGAGGTGGAGTTGGTCACCTTGTTGTGACTGTGGCTTCCCTGCCACTGGGGAGCAGATATGTGATGGTGATGCCCCATTTCTCTCTCTGGAGACCTGAGCAGGAACCTTTATTGACCAAAACTCAAGAAAATGTGTGTCTC
Organism: Antrostomus carolinensis; assembly: GCF_000700745.2. Classification (NCBI taxonomy): domain Eukaryota; kingdom Metazoa; phylum Chordata; class Aves; order Caprimulgiformes; family Caprimulgidae; genus Antrostomus; species Antrostomus carolinensis. The sequence goes on along the minus strand of NW_010302918.1, from coordinate 62,101 downwards.
TATCTTATCTATAATGGGCATTTCCACCTGTAGCAAGTCTGTTACTCTGTAGGTTTCCTTGGAGCAGAAACTGAAGTAACAAGGTTTTTTTCACTTAAATCTACATAAAAAAAGGTTAGACCTTTGTTCAGTAGTATGACCTATATGTGCAAATAAAAGTTTTTCCATAGTTGGTAACAACAGTTAAAACAGTTTAAGATATTCTTTTTTTAGCAGTAGCCTAGAACAGTTGTTTTTTATTTTTTTTTCCATTCTTGGGTCTTATAATGAAAATTATGTTAGTTTTGTTTGTGAAATGTTGGTTGTAATTAGCAATGTTGATTAAATGCAATACGCTGTCAAGCAGATGGTATTTAAAACAACAAAATTTAAGGCTTTGTATTTGTATTCCAAACTCCTTTTTAAAGTCAGAACTGAACATGTTTTGAGACAATATTGCAAAACGTATGTCTGTGAATGGCATGAAAGTCAAATTTATGCACTGAGTGAGGATTCTTCTTATCATGTAATCATGATGGTAATTTTATTGTTTCCTTTTCCTTGATCTTTAAAATGTTTTGCACCATTGCAAAAATTATGTTTACTGTATATTACAAACTGACCTCAGAAGGAGCTCAACTTACTAGGTTCTGTTTTTCAGAAGAACATAGTACAGTGAGTCTTAAGCATTATATGCCTACATATCACAGTCTGTCTGTATGCAAGAGGCTGGGAAATGACCGCTCCAACAGCGGGGTGTGTAAGTTAGTGTTTTGTCTCTCTGCTAAGTGCTGCAGGTTTAAAGTTGACACAGAGAGATGGTTGCCTACAAAGGATGATTTGTTTCATTTTAAGATAGGTGTCTGAGATCAGTGGGAGTGGAGAGGAAAGGTTTGGGGAAGAGCTCAGACATCTCTTTTCTTGTTTAGTTACCTAAATAAGGACAGATGAGTCCTCTCCAAAGTACCTGGACTGGACAGCAACCCGGCTTTCATTACTGTATTTCATATTGTGGGTATGATCAATATGATTTAGCTTAATCTACTTTGGGTTTATTTCAGTGTGAATCTGTATGTTGTAAGCAGATGTTAGGACTGTAACTTTCTCTGGGGAATCCAGAAAATAAAATACCCTCCTGGGAATTGAAAGAAATAAATCAGTGCCTAATAATCTGAAGTAAGACCCCAAATCTTTTCTCCCAGTGATGCTTCTGTCACTGGTCAGCAAAACTCAGTTCTGGTTTTACTGTAAAGCGTCAGATCCTTACTAATGATTGTTGTTGGCTTGATTCAAAGATTCTTGAAGTCAGCAGTAAGACTGCAAATGACATCATTGTATGTTGGATCAGGCCCTAATTGCTTCTCATGAATCTGTCTTTGCCTTGAGTGAAACAGAGTTTTATAGCTTTAGCAGCTATTTGCTAGCTAAAACATTTTAAAACCCATTAGTACATTGCTTATTCCCTCTCCATGTTTCCTCTGCTCAAAATTGATTCTCTTCAATTTTTTAAGCAAAGAACAGGGCTGGTTGAAATTTTTTTGTACAAAGCACTCACTTCTGTTTCTTTTTTTGTAGTTGTTGTTGGAGAGAGAGACTTAAGTGAGAAATAAATGTTTCCTTTATCAGTTATCTGAATTAGTTTTGTAGCATTTTCATGATCTTTCATTGCACTGCTGATTAATGTATTTCAGCATTCATTTCTCAGTATTCCAGAATCTGTCTAAAAATCTCAGGTTCCCTAAAAGCAAGTGTTCAAGAAACAATTTCAGTTATTACTCTGATTAAAAATACAAATTGAAACACAGAAAATCTCACAAAGGCTGAGGGAGAAAGATCCATTATTGATCCCTGGCCGACATAAATATATTAAGCAGGTCCTCAGGTGGGTACCATTACATAGTCCTAGCCAGGCTTCTCCACCACCATTGGCATTAGCCTCAGGAGAGGCTCCCTCTCCCACTGCTCCTTCTTCTCTTCTGACTCCTCCTGTCATGGGGACCTTATGGATCAAAGTTTCCATGCTGAGTCTCCCTCCTGCCCTTGAGCCATGCAGTCCTGAGCAAGAGGGGAGAGGAACAAGAGGAAATCTTCAAAGATGAGAGAGAGACAGATGCTGGCGGAACCTGGGGTGGAAGCGGCTTATGCAGGGACCACAAGTATTGGGTTATCAACAATTTTGGTGATTTTTATTCAGTACTGATGGGATATCAGACTGCTTTCCTCCAGCCTTTCCCGCACAATCTTCTCTTCCCCTTTGCACCATCCAGCCTCAAGTGTGTTGAGGAAGAAGGTCATCCCTGCCTTGAATCCTTTGCAGCAGCATCTACTTCTCTGCCCTTTGTCTCTCTGTTCAGCTAATCCTGGCTCAGCAAGCACCTAGAGATGGAAGAGGAGTCATGGCACTAGTGTTATGCTGTAGTCCCTATGCAACGTATTTGCTGTTTCTTTCCTTGCTGTGTTTTTCTCCTCAGCCACTTAAATTCTGAACTTCGTATCAGGGCCAGTGTGTTATTCGTGTTATGCAGAGCTTGTCACATTTTGTTCCTTGTTCTCTACTGGAATAAATGCAGTTAATATATTGATAATCACAAACACACATATATTTATTTTTTTCAAATCATTGCCCTCTCTTTGACCAAATCTACTGAGTACCTCCATCTTTTGACAAGAGCCCTTTTATAAAAGGGGCTGTGGTTGGGACTGTAGCTTGGGAAAAGGGCTGTTTTGTCACAGAAAAAATGTAGCTAGGCAAAAATATGCGAGTATGTTAGCATTCAGTGTATCAGGGTGCAGGGTTAGTTACTTTGAAAGACAAAGCCTTCATAGGGTGCTTGTGGAAGCTGCATCTGTGATTTCCTTAGCAGCAACAACACTAGATGCAGATTTTTTTTTTTAAACATAAATAAAAGATTCCAGTCTTGTTCTACATGAAACAGTGTTAACTGTGTTTGTACAGGTCTTAGCACAATTAGATTTTGGGCTGTGGCATAGTTTCCTGGCAGCAAATAAATGCCTTTTTCACATTAATACTAGTGTCTCTACTTGGTGAAATAACACCCTTTGACTCTTGCTTGTGGGCTGTCTTGTGCCTGGGAAGGGAGGAAGTCTGTGCAAGTTTTTTTGGTTGTTTGTTTGGTTTTTTTATTCCAGTTTGTTCCTCAGTGGGAGTCATAGCTTTTTTTTTGCTTTTTTTTTTTGGTGAGGTCACAAACTCAAAAGACCATACAGAGTTAATATCCTTACCTGGAAAATAATAACTAAGAGCTGCAGCAGAATGTTTACCTGGTGATAAGAGGCACCCATGGTTAAAATTAGTATCTTTAAGTAGTCTTTGCCATGAATCCACTGATTTTGTGAAGCATATGTGCAGCCCTAATCTACATATTCATCAAAAGCTCTTTCTCATTTGAATGTAATATTTAATTTTTTCAAGCTTAATTATGTTCTGCTTTTTTTTTAAGAAGAAGTATTTTATTCATTACCTAGAAATGCAAAGTGTCTAGCATGGAAGTGCTAAGTATTCAAAATCAAAGCCAAATACTAGAGCCAGCAGACAGAAGCGTATTAAGAAATTAAATCAGTTTTAAGCTTTTTCCTTACTCTGATCTGTCATAGAAGGAGGAGAGCTTTGATTAACATCTGACTGTGTCACACAGGCAAATTGCCAGACATTACTCAATGGTCATGTTACTGAAGGACCAGAGGATTTAGCAGAAAATTCAGCTTCTCAGTAGGTCGCTGATAGAATAAGAAAGCCAGAGCAAAAAGCACAGCTCGTGGGCATGGCTGTGAAGAGGCTCCCAGTTTACCCCGACAATGCAGGAGAAGTTTAATCTTGTGTTCTTCAGATTTAAGAAGAATGAAGCTGGTCTTTATCCCTTGGTGTGGCACAAGCCATGCCTTGCTTAATGCTCCACACTTATACTTGTTTCTAGGTTTGTTTTTTTTTAATAAGAAACCTGAACAAACTTTTTATTCCCAAGTGACAATATGTGAGATAGTTGTAGGACCCTTCTGTAGGCTGTGCTTGCAACTAAGTAAATATAAGTATAAAGCTGTACAAGCTGTTGGGTTTTTTGTCACCCAGACACCTGGGGAAGAGAGGAAATGGTGCTTTCAAGAACAGGCAGGAGAAGGTCAGCAAGGAGGAGGAGCAGAATGGGCATGCACTTGGGAAGAGGTTAATGGGCTATCTGACAAAAAAGAAAATACAACTCCTTTGGCAGGAGAATCAAGGCCTCCAAGAAATTGAAGCCATCACCATTAACATGCCATTTCTGCCTGTTGGTGGCTGGTGACAGTGATGGCAGGCACTGCCTGTGCTGCTGGGTGGGTGTACAGTGTTTTTGGTAAAAGTGTGGGTGTCTGGCGTCGGTGCACAGGGGAGCTGTAAGGAAGGTTAGAGCAGTGATGGGGCAGCTAGGAGGAAGCAAAACTGTTTAAAAGAAAATATATATAAATGCAAGTGACCCTGAGCAGTGTTGAGCACAAGACAAGTTGTGTTAAGTCCCTCTTCTTAAATTTTAGTCTTGTTTGGTGTTGGGTTATTTTCAGATCTTTTCAAGCTGGTTTGCTCATAGGGTTGCACTTGTTGCCATGGGATTGCTGCCTTTGGAGCAGGGAAATAACAGCTACTTTCCCTTACATCCGTCTACTTTTGTTTGATGAATTAGTTTTCCAAACTTAGCACTCACTATGCACTCACTAGTTTCCCGGTTTCTAAATTATTTGCAGCATTGATGGGCTTTGCTAGATTAAAACAATTTAAGTTAATAAATCTGTAGAATCATAGTGGTGAATCATACCCATTATCTTTCCACTCTCCTCATATTCCTGCATGTTTGGGAAAGCTGTGTCAATTTAGACATGATATAAAACATTACACATGATATGCTTTTTACAAGCAGCTTTTCTTAAGAAGATACAACATACAGTCTCTGAGTAATGTAATTGAAGAGTTAAAATAAGCATAGTCGTTGTCTTTTTCTAGATTCAGGATATTCCATCATATTTTAATGCCTGTGAGTTGTGGATTAAAGAATCTAATTATTCACTAATGAGCAGTAATGGTACATATAAACTAAGGGTCACTATCCTATTACAGGCACCTGATGGTTCACTGATAAGCATTTGGTCATTAGATTGACCATAAAATATAGTCAATAATTGAGGTTACTCGTAGAGCAGACACCTTATCAGCTTTAGGCATGGTGGGACAGCTTGTCAGTACTCTGTGTACTGATTGTGCTGTGACTGAGCATATGATTAGGGTATTGAAGCAGTCTGTATCTAATGAAACGGCAGGAAAGGCATAGCAATATTAGCACAACCACTAAATGACTAATGTGTTTTTGTTCCAAGCCTCAGACACTTCAATTAGTTCCAATAAACTCTGATCCAGTGTAGCGGCAGGCAGAGAATTCAGATATTTTGTGTGCAAGCTTTCATTACACTAGTTTAAATTTGTAACATTTCAGGGACAAATGAAATCTGTGTGGCTTTGAATGAAAAATGATGGAAATTAATAAAGGCTGTCATTACCATTTTTACTTCATTTTTTTCAGTTTTATTTTTGCATTTTTTAGATTTAGAGTACTTTCTGCCTGGTGCCTGATTTAAAAGATGAAGCTGACAGCAGCAGATTATATGTCTACATACTCGGCTTTAAGGTCCATTCATGCAGTTAATGTAGGCTTGTGTGTATAGATCTAAACTTAGAATGTGTTCCTTAGCATTTTGTACCATTTAGAACATTAGTCAAATAGTCTTGTTCTTGAAGGCTTTTGTAGAGATATTGATTTTACTGCACTTCAAACTGTTGCTGGGAAAATAACCTCAGAACCTATCCTTTTACGATTTTTTTTTCCGTGAGGATGCCTTAACTTTTATAAATTATTTAGTATGGTGAAGGATGCAAAATGCCTTTTGTCTTTCTGAACTGCTGCTCAGGCTTCTGTGATGCGACCTTGGAAAGTAACCATAGAAACATGTTAAAAGCATCAAGTGAAAATCAGTAGTTCGGTTTGACAGTGATGCAAATTCTGTGAAAGAAGATTATGATGTATTAGGAACACTTGAGGCATATATTACTGCTAACCTGTTAAACCTGATTATTCCATGACTATCAGTACTTTCAGAATTTAATGCAGAGGAAAAAAAGCATAAAGAAATCAAACATTTTTTTTTAAGTTGCCATGTTTAAGATGTTTCTAGTTAAATCACTTCAGCCTGTCATTCTATGTCCTGTTAAAAGCAAGAATTCTATTTCTGCTAAGCTCATAATGTAGTTCACCAGTTCTCTGTATTTAACAGCTGTAAACTTTTGCCCTGTACCCTGTTGGGATGCACTGGTATCTTGGCTTTGTGCAGAGCTGGCACAATTTAAATCTCTTTGACAGATAAAGTGGATAACTGGGTTATGAATAAGTAGTAGTTCACCAAAAGGTGAAGAAAATGTGTGACTCATTGCATCCTGAGTTAGATCTTTTCGTGCTGACCTGTGGTAGTTAAGCTAGACTATGAGGTTGCAACAGAAGTGCTTGCTATAGTTACAGGTAACTGTAGTAAATTCTTGATGAATGATGGGTCAAGGGAAGAAGTGAACTCACTTGTTAAAGCTTCCTCATCATGCCCAAGAAATTCTGTGTTGAGGTGATGTGGGAAAATTACATTTTAATTAATTATTTGGGAAAATAAAATAATTGGAGTACCAGCTCTTCCCAATTAATACTACCTTGCTGGCAGATATGTCCCAAACCTGTGCATGGTTTGTCCCTACTTTGCAGTGTCCTAGCACTATCACAGGAGCTGTGGGGCTCTTCAGGGATGTGATGGCTTCCTGGGATTAATGCAGCTCAACAGCAGCTTGGTGCACTCACCCGTCTTTGTTAAATGTCCTGCAATGCCCCAGTTTCTCTTGCTACCATTTAATCACTGTTGGAAGCTGATCAGGAAGGGTGGCTGAGAAATCCGTGGCTTGGAGGAGAGCTTCAGATGTGCAAGTGAAGTGGAGCATCTAGCTATTTCAGGGGGAGACAGATATATAATTAGCCTTTTCCCATGAATGAATCCCTCTGAATCTAGTGAGCTGGAGCAGCCTCCTCCCCACTGCAGGTGCTAGAGAGGGAGATGCCCTCCCGGCCCCCTTTTCTTCTCTGCATGGAGCTGGGGAGAGCAAGGAAGCCATCGTGCAGATGTACAAATGGAGATGGAGCGGGTGTCACTGAAGGGCTTGCCTTGTCTTGCTGGTGCCATGCCACGGCTGCTGGAATGTGGTTGCTAGCTGTCCCTGGAGAGTAAACATGACCTGCATGGAGCTTGGTGCTACACAGGGACGGGAGACAGGGCAGGGTGTGCAGCATTGTGCAGTATCTTGTATCATCTTAGGGAAGCTTAAGCTTTCCTAGTTGCTGTGGCAGCACAATACTGCCTATAATTAAGGACAAACAAAACAGTGTATGCTTTAGGTATATCCCATTTCATGTTAGCCCGTAAGGAGGATAAATTAGAAGATAAGCCTGAATTTAGTAGGCTTTGTTCTTGGAAAAAGAAGTGACTCTCAGGATGTTTAAGAACAGAATATCATTACTGGTATCATTGCTAATACTGCATCATACATTTACACAGTGTTTTATCAGCATATGGTAAGCCAAGCTCCCTGTGAAGAGCTCATCCGTGATGACTATGAGACTGATGGGGCAAACAGAGATGAGATACAGAGCTGTAGTTCAGCAAAGGGAGAAGGTGAAGAAATGGGAGTAACTGGGAGGAGAGGGAAGGTAAAGTTTTGGACATCGGCACTGCTGGGTTAGAACACTGCTGAAAGCAGTCCCAAAGAAAAAAATGTCCCAAAGGCCAATAGATCTGTGATCAGGAAACGTCTAATTAATTAGAGGGGGGAGGCATTGAATGATCAGCCAAGGTGGGAAGCCCGAGGTGAGGATTTGAGAGGGTCTCAAAGGGAATTGGCTGAAAAAGAGAGGATGGTGGTGATCAGATAAAGCAGCATTGGGCATCTGGGCGTCATTGCCTTGGAAGACGAAGCTCCTCTGGATTCATGGTGAGAACCAAGGAGAGGTTGTGCAAGGCATCAGTGTCAGGGAGATGTTTGGAAGGAGAAGCCTCACCTGGATAGCACAAGCCACAGAGGTTGTGTGGGAGCAGGTTGGGCTATGCTGGAAGTGGCAAAATGAAGAAGGAAGGGAGCTTGGTGCCCATTATTCGTAGATAATATGTAAAGGAGGAGACAGTGAAAGAAGGGAAAAAATGGTTCTAATGATATGAGGACTTCATTATGAGGTCAGGATTTGGGAGAGGATGTTCTAGTCTTTACTCCAGCTTCATAGAAAAAGAGAATTGGAGGCACAACAAAACACTTGCAGTGTTTTCTGCTGGCCACGTGCCTTAAAGATGTTTATCATGTGAGGCCACCCCTGGGGAGGGCTGATTTTTGTCAGCCCTGAGTGCCTTGATGGATGATTCTGGAGCACCAGAGGCAGCCCCCCCCAGGAGACATGGCAGCTTTTTGAGCTGCTCTAGCTGGTTCAGCACAGACTGCTGCTGCAGCAGTTGGGTCTTGGATTAGCTCTGTATTCTGAGATATTCATGATGCCCAGGAGGAAGAGCAAAGCAGAGTAATTTAAAACAGATGTGCTCCCAGATATGTCAGAGGGGAGAATCTGTGCCTTCAGAACCACCCAAGTTTGTATTTATTTATGGGGGTAAATGGTGGTCAGTGGAAGAGATTTTAAATTAGGTAAAAGTCTGAATTATTTATGGGAAATCTTGACTAGAGTCATGCAGGTATTCCTTCTTCCTTTGTCCTCTCTCTCATCTGCTTTTCTGAACTTATTCTTTTCTCTCTTAATGTAAGGATTTTTCATATGATCCTTTCTATATTTTCTCATTCACCCATAGCTGAATGTTCCTGATTATTTTCCTGAATATATGGAATCTCACTGTTGTCTAGCTACCAGAGTCTCTTTTTCCCTTCGGCTTCTTCCCTTCTTTTCTGCCCTTCCTAGCTTGTCAAGAGGACTGCTTCTCCTGCCCCTTCCCTACCCCAGTCTTCCCAGTCTGCCTGCTTTTTTGGTTCCTGGACTCCTGAACACCAGTGCTTGCTCTGACCTCGTTATCTGGGGCTCCTCAGCTTGGTGGCAGTGGCAGCTGTGCTGGTGGTTTTGCTGCAGTGGGAATGGAGCATTCCATAGGTAAAATGATAATGGTGACTTTCCTGTGGGGATGTAATTTGACAGTTGGCACCTGTTTTGCAGCTTTATTAGTGACTTCCAAACTCTTCCAATAATGTAGCTATCTTAGTGCTTTATTAAGACAGACAAACTTAGCAGGCAAAATAGTAAAATCAGACTGATAGTTAATGGAATATTTAGTTCTCATGGCTGACTTGCAGTCACTCTAACAGTTTGCTGTGTGCAGGATGTGGTTTGCAGGGCAGATGGACTTTCAAGTGACACTGTCTCTATTCTGAGCTAGGCTGCTTTGCTTCCTTGTGCTCATGGCAAAATAAGACATCCCACATTATCATTTATAACAAAAATGAAATGTCAAACCAAAATAACGCACCAGCATTATAGCTGCAGTGCTGGATCAACTGCAGGATTACTCTGAAGGTACTTATAAATTTTCTGTGAGATAGAAGTGAATTTTGTCTTTCTAAAACTTCCCTCATCCTTCCTGCTGGAGGATGAAAGGTGTTTCTTTTGGCAGGACATTTCATAGAGTTTAGCCATTACCTCACTCAGCATCAGTTAGTGCTGCTTTGCTGGTCATCACAGAGTGACACTCTTGGGGTTGCTTTCTGCTTTGTTGGGCTTTTTGTGTCTTAAGTGGTGGAGCTCACTTATGAAGAAGAAGCACTGCTCTATGGAGTTTTTACTGGGAGGAAATGACTCAGTGGAAGTTAATCACCATAAAATGAATCTAATCTAAATGTTATGAGTGAAACTAGTTAGAGTCCAAGGCAAGCTTCAGAATATTCTTTGATAATGTGTCTTGAACAGGTCTTCAGGAGTTACTTATTTCTGCTGATATTTGAAGTTGTCATTTTTGGGTCAGAAATAGTCAAATCTCTCGTCTGCAGTGATGGAAGAACACGCATCTCATGATTTCCTGATAAGTGCTATTTTAAATGATGCTGCAATTTCATCCCATTATACCTCTGAGAAGTACCATTTCAGAACTGATGTCAGTTAAATAAATCACAGGAACACTGGGCTTTAAGAAGCCCATGTGTGCCTCCTCTGTTTAAAAATACTCATGTGGGCATGTGACTTCTGTACTTGGGTGATTTCTACTGCATCATTTAATGCTGTCAGTGACCATTTAACTCACTAACAGTAGGAATAAGTAAATGCTCCCCTGAGAAGTTATTTGCTTGGCAGTATAGGTGTCAAACCTTTGACTAAGCATCTGAAATAAAACCCATCTGAAGTGGGAATGGATCCTCTGTGAATTTTCTAGATGTGCACTCTGATGTGGAACTGAGGGAGCTGGAGGTGCTGAGAAAGGTATGTCTGTGGGGATGGTGTGTTGGAGCAAAGGAAGGTAACCTGAAAACATAACCCACCCCAGAGATTTTATGGTAAAGGAGACTTTACAGTCACAGATGCTGCCTTTATTCAGACTGCTATATGTGATCAGGAATGTGAAAATACAGAATTTCTCCCTCGTTCAGTCTCTGTCTTTCCTGTCTGATATTTGCCTGAATCTAGTGCTTCCATTGAACCCTTATTAGCCACATCGTGCATTTTCTCATCTTTTCCACTTGCAAATGTGCCTCATTCATCCCTGGAGCAGCCTGAATTAGCAGAATGCTTTTGCTTTTCATACCAGATTGTTTTTGATGAATAGCATGGAGTGTAATATCCTTTGTAACAAAAATAATTTATTGCCCAGTAAGTCATTTTGATACTGCCTTCTTTCTGTACACAGGCAGCTGATATTGCAGAGGAAAATTTTAAGTGATCTATTTAAGTAATTACTTTAATAATGAAGGGCTAGTTAGCACCATTGTTTCTGTTTCATTACTTTGTGGTTTTAAAAATGTCTTTATTACTTTTTCTTGATAGAATATAAATGAGAGTAGAATTTTATTTTCCTCAACCTGACTGTTTCATGAGTCTATGTCTCACTAGCAAATAAGTCTTAACTTTTTTGCCTAAGGAGTGTGCCTAGATTGATGTGGTTCTGCCTGCTTTAGCTCAGTTAGTTCATGAAACAGAGCAAGGAAATATTGCTGGCATTCAGGTAGCTGTATTTTCAATACATAGCTATCTACGCAGTGTGCAGCCCGGGAACTGACATATTTCTATATTAGGTGTTGACAGCCTTGCTTACATAAAGATTAACCTGCACAGGTTTTCAGCAGTTTGTCATATGGTACAATTCTAAACAGCAAGTGTGGAAGTACAGCAATATGTTCATCTGCTCTTGCTTTGTTTAACATCATTAGTGAACAGAGCTGGAAATGGTATGTGGCAGGCTGCGGTGACTAGCTGTTATTCTGGTGTATATATTAAAAAGTCAGTTCCTGAACCCTGGTCCTGGCTGTTGAAACAATGTTCTTTGGCAGGAAAAGTGTCTTAAATCAGCAAGCGTTGGAGGAGAATATGGAGCTGACATCACTTGAGACAATTTTGTAGCAGTGACCTCAGAAAACACTGGTTTGGGAGAGCAGAAAAAACAGTTGGGGTGTAACAGTCAGTGCTCATAGAGATCTGCTCTTAAACCTGGGGAAAAAATACAGAGAAGAGCTGTGAAAATTCCTCCTTGGATTCCTGCATGCAAATAGCTTGAATGCTTGAAAATAGGCATGTTTGGTTGCTTCTGTTTAATAACGTGCAGCTGAGAGGAGGGATCAGCTCTTGGATCTGTACAGCATGAGGAAGCTCTTCTGATGTCAGGGGTAGCCTGTGGGTTTGCTTTAACTTACCATATTCCAGGGTTTATCGCAAATGGCTTTACATGGTCTTTCTGCATGGTGCCTGAATTCGAGTGAGTCTTGGCTATTGCTCACCAATGCATTCAGCCTGAATTCTGCATTTTATGAAGATCAGAATGGAGTAGAGGGAGAGCAACAAGGATAATCAGAAACCAAGGAAACTTGACCTGTAAGGTAAGATTAGAAGGACTGGGACTTTTTCATTTGTAAAAGAGAAGACTGAGGTGTGGTAGTGGTCTTCATACAGATAACAGCTGCTGCAGCAGAAGGAAATAAGTCCTCTGCATGTCTGCTGGGGAGGTGAGGGAAAAAAAAAAGGAACATAAATTCCAACAAGGCAGACTTACGAGAGACATGAGGTGTGAATTTTCTAACAGTAAGAATAGTTAAAAACTGGAATTTATGGCCTTGGGAGGCTGTTGACTTACTTTCACTGGAAGTTTCTGATGACAAGTTGGACAAAAATATATTTGGAATGTATTAGGTAAAGTTCATCCTACTATGGAGCATTGGGAAAATGTAAATAACCTCTTAAAATCCCTTCTGGACCTGTCCTTGATCAACTGTGAGCAGATGATCCTAATATGTCAACATAGCTGATTTTTATTTCTGCCTTGCTAATTTTAATAAGAGATAGTAAAAGGAAATTAAGAGGTTGCTGAAAGTGAGAGTCTGAAATTCAAGCCTGAATTGCAAGATTATGTTATGTGCAAGAGGCAAGACATGAACTTAATCTCACTTTGGAGATATTTTCTCTCATAATGTTGGCTTGGTAATATCCCCACAATATTATGTGTGGTTTGACATTTTGGAATGTTTCAGAATAATGGTTTTCTATTGAAAATTTATTACCATCACCCATTATAAAAATGCCATTGTTTGAGCTGTGCATTGTGATCCAGATGAACTAATTATTTATTGAGGGAGTTGAACCACTGAAATAAGGAACATTAATTGTTTGTTCTTCCTGGTAGTACTTCTCGACAGCATTGCTGGGACAACTAAGCAAACAAAGGTTTGGTGCTGTACTTGTGCAATGGTACTGACGTGAGAAAAGCCATTGTGTCCTCCTGAAGCTATATATGCATCACAGGAACCCAATGAGCTTGTTCTAGGGGGAAGAACAAACCATAGCATCAAAATTTAATGTATACTTTTTAAGTGACTCCTTGGACAAAATTTAGTGTAGGAGTACAGGTGCTGCCTGTCCTTTCCAAACCTTCATGACAGATTTTAGACTTTCACAGTTTTCTGTTTAAAAATGGCTCTTTCTGAACCAGATTTTTTTTCCTTTTCCCCAAATTGAGTGCCATTAGTGGAAATGGATACCTTGTTTATTTTTAAGTTTGCTTGGGGCTTTGGGTAGCAACTGAACCTGTTTCATTGTGCTGCCTTTCTAATTTTAGCACCACAAATCAAACAGTAATAGTGATAATAAAAGTAATAATGCCAGTCCAGTTTGTTGTGAGTTGCGGAAGGCTCAGGACAGAGTACTGGAGGGTGTATTGTAGGACATCCGACTATTTGTTGTCTGTATTGACAAGTAATTAAGGAAACAATAACTGGAACTGCAGATACAATGACAGACTGTGACTTTCCCACTGCTTCCTTTGGAGCTGGTTTGCAGTGGGAAAAGCTTGGGATATGGGTTATGTGGCAGAGGAGTGATGTCTTGTTGGGCTGGGAACTGGGAAAGTTTGGAAGAATAAAGTGATTCCCAGTGTAAACCTGCATCCAGAATTTCCCAGGCTTTGCAGAGTTCAGAATCAGGGTAAAAATTGCTCCTGTGATGGCTGTCAAGGTCAACCCAAAACTTTTGAGTGAGTGTACTCTTGAGTAAACGCCAAAGTTCAGGGTATTTAAGGCTTGGACTGTACGCTTCTTTGGCCTTGACCCTCTCAGTGAAGCCCTTAAGCATTCTCATAATATGAATAATGACAGTAATCTCTGGAAGATAAGGCTGGCTAATAACACTAAAACTGTTAATGTGTAATGAGTCATGCTGAAATTAATGTGCAGAAGGGTTTTTTTTTATTATTTTTGTCAGTAGAGTTTAATAACGGGAAGCAGGACTCCCAGTTCCATTTCTGACTTGTGGTGGTTTGTCTGTAAACCCACTGTGTAAATTAAATCCTCTGTATCTCTCTTTGTTGACCCATTTCTAGTATGTGTCCCAGAGTTTATTTCACATCACTCTACCTTCTGAAGCTTAATAAATTCCACAAAGTGTTAAGCAGAAATTTTATAATTGTGCGTATTTATAAAGTTTTCAAATCTAGTTTTCTTTTTCATGGAGAAATTATGCCCTGAAGGAACACTGTTCTTTAGGGATTTAAATTGTGCTGTTTACTTTCACAGCTATAATGTGCAGAACGTGTGCAGTGAGTGTAAGCTAGAATCAGCTTGCAGTACATCAGAATATCTGAAATGTCATGTTAACCAAATAGGCAGAATTTAAAATAAAAAATTGTATTGTTATTTTAATGGGCAAGCTTTGTAGCTACTGTTGTTGCACGGTCTTATTCCTTAGGTACTGAGCATTATGTCATTGATCTGGACATGCTTTTCCTCGCTGGTCTCATCCATGCATGGCAGAAAACATAGTAATCTGTAAATTGTGTGTGGGGAAAGAGCAGGTTAGAGACTGTCCCTTGTCATTTGATATTTGAGTGCCCCTGCATGAGCCGTATATTAGTTTTATTTTCTACTGTGACACGTAGCTATGAGAAAAGAACTCTCCAGAGCGTCTTAAAAGACATCTTCTATTAAAGATGGAAAGAGTTAAGCAAGATGCAGACAGTAGATCTCATAGCCAGAGGTAAAAATACTGTACGTGGGTGTCTCATGCTTTAATTGGAAGAGAAGCGTAAAAGCGTGGAGCTTAGTTTCCCTTGCAAGAATATTTTGTAGAAAAGTGCTTGGTGGAGGTTGAACAGAGAAAGTTAAGGTAGGTGGAAAGTGTATGTATGTGTCAAAGCTGTGACAAAAGGCTTGGAAAATTCCCAGAAAAACAAATTACTGTAATGCTTAAGTTTTGCATAGTATTCCTTACAGGTCCTAATTTTCCCTGTGAGGGAACAGAAGTTGATATTGGAGAAGGTCAGACAGCCCACTGTGGTCCTGAAGATGGATGTGAGGGCCTCCTGTGCAAGATTAAATTTGAGAAAAAGAAACAAGTCAGGAAAGAGGCATGGAACCTAATTAGGCTCCTAAAGAAACTGATCTGGTATGAACCCAACTTCTGTCTTTCTCATGCTAGGCAAAAGGGCCTAGTTTACAAGAGCTTAGCTTTCCCTGTCTTCATGGGACAAAATCCCCTTGAGAAAAGGAATGCTGGAGAAAAAAAGGGCTGGAAAGTTAGGTGTAAGTTCAGTAATGGATTGTTGCATAAGGACTGCAGAAAATCCAGCACTCTGGAGTGTCTCAAAAGAGGCTCCTTGTAAATACATACTCTCAGGAATTTTACTGAAGTGAGGATTTTGTTTCATTTAGTTGGGCCCATGTCCAAACCATCCTGGCCTATATTTTGGCCTAGTGAGTACTTGGCTAGGATGCCACCAAGTATATTGCTAGTGCTGTAAGAAATCCATAAGGATTTGATGAGTCCTTATGTGGTACTCTTTACCTGGACCAGTCCAGGAGCCCAAGCAAAGCATATGAAAACTGCTGCCTAGCTGGCTTTTGTAGTAGTTAAAGAACTGGCTGTGCTTTTTGTAGGAGCTAAGGATGATAATTACTTAAATTCATATTCAGAGTCTACAGTTTGATAGTGATGTTTTGTTTTGCCTAAATTGCCCTATTCTTTCCATTAGTTCTGTAACTTTTCCCTTTAAGGAAAAAACAACCAAACAAACAACAAACCCAACAAGCTGTTTGATACTGCTGGTACAAGACGTCTGTGATGTTCCAACTCCAGAAACAACCTCATTTTAATGTCAAGCAAAGTAATTTTTGCATTCAAACACAGAGATTGTAATTAGGCTTTGTGCACTGGTACCTGAGAAGAGATGCTTTCTAAATGTGAACCACATACATAATTATTAGTGCACTTGGCCTGTTGCCCATCAAAGCGCTGATTATTTTCTACAACAGCTACTCCAGTTCCTCTGCTTTTTCAGTTTCCTGTTATCTCGCATGGACATCAGCAGTGCCTTTGCCAAAGTTCTTAGTAAAACTGTTGCACTCCAGACTCATAGGAAGAGAATTTGTCAGCACTATAGCAGTTAATTGCTTTAGCTAACATATGGCACTGTCCTTTGAACAGTGGAGATGCAGAAAGTGTGTGAATATTATTCAAAGTGAATAATTTTGAAATTTTTTCTGTCTTGGTGGGAAGTTAAGACAACTAGTAATGGATTTGATGTCTTCGATCTGCTTTTTTAAATGGTCCAAAACTGTGTTACTGAGCTATTGTCAGAGATGCTATATTTTAAAAAGGCTGACTTTTCTGTTTATTTGTTTATATATTTTGCTTAGCTTGGCCTTTTTGGGTGCATTTACTCATTGAGTTGTTAGCGCTTAGTTAGATGCTTGAATACACAATTCCTCAGTAAATTCGTCCTTTGTATCTCATTCTCTTTCACATATGTTTCCCAGAGGAGCTCCTTCAGCCAGATCTATTGAAGAAATAGTTAATTCATCAGGATTTAATGTATATCTTGATTGCACTTTGAAGACATTCTCTTGAGGAGTTGTTATAATTTCAACAAGGGATCATAGCATGTAAACAAGGAAATAAATGTTATCTTTCTTATTAATCAACAAGATGATTAAATAAAAACTACAATTGTTAATTGGTACTTGGAGATAGAGGGTAATAACTGTCTTGAGTCTGACAGTGAGAGTACCAAGAGGTAGTGACTCTTCTGCACAATAAAACTGCCTATAATTTAGAAGACGTTACGGTTTTAATGTGCAGCTGTAACTATAGTGAAGTTGTGCAACTGTTTGTCCTATTTCAGGTATATGTTTTCATACTGAATGAAGTGTTAGCAAGGGAATTTGAGATTTAGGCAATTGAATAGTTTCTCATTGCCACCAAAAACCTGACATTCTATATAAACCCATGCTTGCAGTGTTTTGCTTCACTGGGGGATGCAGTTCCTGCTGGTTTCAGAATGCAGCAAGAGTTGAAAGCTGCTGCTTTCCTCAGAGGCAGAAGTCCAACTTGCCTTTCACAAGACAGCGACTGCTGTTTCTCTCTGGATTTGGAACAACAGCCTCATTTTTTCATCACCTGAGTCTTTGTCTTTTTCTAAATACTGCTGTGTTTGTGGAGGGAGAAGGAAGCACGTAGAGGGTGTACATTTCTAGAAGCTGATGAAGTAAAAAGGTCCTAGATTTTAACAGACAAGTTTGGGAATATGGAGCATAGGACTTGGAATTTTGGAGATCTGTATTGAGAGTCCTGCCCTTTGTACTGACTAGGTGTCTAATCTTGACCCAAGTGAGTAATTTTGCTCCTCAGACAGAGCCAGTCCTGTGTGCTGTAACACATTTGAAGCAAATGGTGCTGCTGGAAGAAACTGTGCAGTCCTCCTGCTCTCAGGAGGAGTGTTCATTTTTGCTTCTAACCTACCATAAATATAAGCAAAGGAAGACTTTCCTTCTCTGATCAGCTTCCTAAGCTGACTCAGCCTGAGGCTGCCCGGTGACTAGATGAGTGGCAAAATTAGAGGACTAGATTTACCCTGAAGTAGGTATGACAGCAAAACACTGCCTTAGTTTCTCCATATGTCTATTGCTTATAGTACTTCACAGATGCTAGTGCCAGTTTGATCTCACTGAAAACTACTTGGAGATCCTGGACTGAAAGGCACGATGAAAATATAAAGTAACCATTGTATAAAGAGTCTTTTTGTTGTCACATATTTGTAAACTAATTTGTCCAAAGTGCCTTTATATTGCAGGCATGAACCAGAATAGTGCTTTGTCCCCAGAGGACTTGTTGGCATCAGCAGCGTGGTCTCAGGTTGCCCACAGATGCTGGCAGTGTAACACTTTGCATTTTTGCTGGCTTAACAGTAATTCAAAGTAATGTTAAAAGATAGCATGTTGGATCCTTTTGTGATATGTTTCTGAGGGTGGGCTATCTACTGACAGTCTCAGGGTTGGTTGGATCTTATTCAGGTGACAAAGCTCTCCTTGGCTTTGACAGAGTTGAGATTTCACTCTCACTGCCACCCCTAGTTGCCCAGCGTGTGCTCACTAACACTTGTATTTGTTCTACTTAACTTTGAAGGCTGGTTTTTGCCATGTGAGTTTTGATGTAGAGTCGAGTTTCTGTTTTTGTTTCTTGCTGGACTGTTTCGTGTTGCTGATGGAGAATAGCAGAAAAACTGATTATGTTCCTATTCTTACTCACAAGGAAGAATGTTACAATTTTAATTGTATGTTTTAATTTTCCCTTCTTCATCTTTTATGCTTTGAAATTCTGCATTTCAAAAGCAGGATCATTACCATTCAGAACATTAAAGCATATCTTTTTAATAGCTTTCCCTTTTAATGTGAAAGAATGGAATTGAGGAGGAAAACCCAATCTGTCTTGAAGGAAATTCTCTTGTTATCTAAGGATTTTCGGTGCAGCCAACAAGGGAGGATCTTGAGCTCAGCTGACTTGGAGTGTTATTCTCGGCCTTGAGTAACTTGTAGAGTACAAAGAACCACTTTCATAATGTTATCACTAGCAAAGTCCATCTGGTCCTGCCAGTGACAAGGGGATTATTTCAGCTTTTTATTGCGTCAGTGAGATTTTAGCATTTTAGGATTCAGCTGTCAAGCTGTCAGGGGAAAGGGGGGAAAGTTAGATTGTAATTGAAACTCTGTTGGGGGAGAAATTGACTGAATATGTTGCCAGTAATTTTTCTATCCATATTTCCTTCTATTAGTCTCCTGATAGTTTGTCCTTATGAAATCAGATTAGAATGCAATGACTTGATTTGTTAAGCAGGCAGTGATGACAATGAGCATCTGTTTGTCTGGTCCAGAGTCCCATTAACACCTTATAACATTGTCCTTTCTTGCTATTACTTTTATACAGAGCAGCACAGAAGCTTAACCTGTCTTCGAAGAGAAAGAAATACCATCCGCCCCTGCCACACACACACGACTTCTCTATTTATGCTACTAACTTTAGTGGCATCCTGCAGCTCTGTCCTCCCCCAGCACCACCTTGCCTTCTGAGAGCTGTGTCCAAAATCAAGGACAACCCTGGCATTGGAAAGGTAACTTTGGATTTCGATTTTTAAAAATCATTTTCTAGATGAATTTTAACAGGGCTGGAAGCTTTCAGCCTAGAACAGAGTTGGATTGGCTCAAGGGAAGGGTCTTGGGACAGAGAGATAGCCACAATTTGTGAATGTGCCTGAGAGCTGTTACCACGTGTTGCCTTTGGAAAGAGTTGGCAGCCTCAGAGCAGATTCAGTGCTAGAGTGTTGGCTTCCTTGAAGCCAGCTGACATCAGTGTCAACAACATTGGCAAAGGTTGTTTTGTCTTTCCCTCTATTAAAGCAAGAGGCAAATTTTCCTTTGGTGTCATTGGTCCAAAACCAATACACATATTTGGCAGAAGTAGTCTCTGCACTGACAGCAAGGCTCAGCCCCTGGTGCTGGTCCTGTCTGTCTGCTTGAGGTTAAGGAGCTACATTGAGGGGGCTTTGTTTCCCTCTGCTTCACATGTCATTGTAAATCAAGAGTACGGAAATGAAGTAGCAGGAGAGAAATAGATGTCTCTCCAACTTAGGAAATGCAGCACCTTTCAAATTGTAAAATTTGTGTTAATTTTATTTAAAATTAATTAAAATACAACCCAATTATTTAGAGCTTTATTCATATTTATAACTGTGTAATCACCCACACAGCAGAGTCTGAATACTTATTTACATAGGTTACAAGAGATTAGTGTTTGAAGATAGAATTGAAGTATGTAATGAGCACAGGAGAACTAAAATACGCACCTTGAGTAGCCATACAAAGCATCATTAGCATAAAGAGATTGTCAGCCTAAATACCTACAGCTGACACTGTTACTCACAGAGAATACTCTGTATTTCCTAAGTCAGTGAGTTTGTCCTAAATGGAAAACAAACGAGTAATTGGGGCTTTTTTAAGCAGGTGGAAACTCAGAGATGAAAATGTGATTTCTTCTGTTTTTCCAGTGTGTTAGAAAATAGGATGTAGTATTAAATGGTGGAATACAGCAAACCTGACTCAGCAAACAGTAACTTAGATTCCCAGATGGAGGAGGGTTTGCTAAGGAACACTGTTTCTATGTGTGTGTTTTAGCAGAACCCATTTGTTGTGCCTGCCTCTTCTCCGTGAGGCTTAGCACTTGGCCATGGCACCAGAAGTAACAGGGAGCATGGCATTTCTGAGGATCTTTGTCTTAGGAAGACAAAGCATACTTGGATCTCCTTGTGCCTGTACCTCAATAAAACTGTCTTTGCATTTGTGCCTGCAGCTATGTGTAGCCAAGAGACTTCAGCCTTTTTCCTGCACTTTGAGGGTGGCTGGTGGAGCTACCAGCATGACTTGTGGAAAGCTGTTTTTTCTGGTGTCTTCAAACAGATCAACAAAGTCTAGTAAAGATCAAGTGCACGATCCCAGATGGCAAGAGATTATATGCCTTGGGTTATGTAGTCTAACTACTTTCTTCATTAGTGAGGACAAGCAGAGGGCTTCTAAAGGGAAGAGCTCTACTAGAATGCCAAGGGGCATGGCAGGACCTTGAGCAGCTACACTGCTTGCCCAGCTGTGTGAACTTCTCCAACATGGGCTATATATGTATCCCATGCTGGCAATGTGAGTGATATTTTTCTCCTGCTTGGTACCCTACACCAAGAATTTCCAGTCTTTAGGGGGTCAACAAGCTCCTGTTGACCCTCAAATGTCTCTGTTGTTTAGCTCTCAGGTGAAAACATTATTGAAGATACTGTTTGTTTGGGCCCAGGGTTCCAGCTGTGTCCTTCTCACCACGTACTTGTTGAGCACAATTTTGAAAAATCCTGTGCTGTGCCAGAGAGGATAAGAGCTCTCTGATATTTGAGTCAGCCCTTTAGTTTATGAGTTAAGATCTAGACCATCCAAATGGTGATGAAGTGTGCTAGTTACTGGTTTTAATGCTCCTCAAAAAACAAAGTGACTAGGCATCTTCTCTGATCCACAGTGTAAAATATGCAATACCTATTAAATATCTCTTTTAACCCATTCCTCTTTTGCAGCTTTATAAATTACAGTGTTTGCCATAGAAGAAAAACCTCCAGCGATATAGCTTTTTGTAAAAATAATAAGTCAGCACAAATGAAATCTCATGTATCCTCATTCTTAGCACCAGTAGTCAAAGGAAAAGTGTCAGTCCTATATAGGTGTTCTTTTGCTACTAAACACTGATAGTTTCACCTTTTCTGAGCAATGCCAAGAAGCTTTTGGTAGTGTTTAGCCCACTATGCAGTAACATTCTCCATTATAATTTCCTCTTCACCAGCTTCTGCTGATAAAGATTTAGTCAGCTATTACCTCATTATGAGGATGATGGAAATAAATTATCTTTCTTCTTCACTGCTTTAAGTATCATAGCAATTGAGAGAAGAATCAGCAAACACTGGCAGATGTGCCATGGTCCTCTGTTAACTTCAGTCTTTCTTCTTCTAACAGCTTTTTACTTTACACTCCTCTTGGATATCTTTTTCCGTGGCTTTTTCTTGCACCCTGTCCAATAATAAGTACAAGATACGTGTATAGAACAGAATCAGCGATGGATTCTGGAGTCACTTTTTCCTACCACAGTGGCTGTAGCTGTGGCTGTGGCTGGTGCTTTCCTTGGTTTGTGTGATCGTTCCTAGGTCAGCAGTGCCCCTTGCTCTATTATTACTGTGTGGTTACAGTGGGTTAAGCAGCTGGTGAGGCAGCCTTTTCCTTCCTCACCTCCCAGCTTGCTGCTGTTTTGTCTTTCATGTGTAGTTATGATGTGGAGCACTGGTTCCTTGCTGGTTTCTGCTGTACAGGTAAGAGTGTAGCAGTGCTGATGGGCTGCCTAATTCCCACCTAACTTCACTTTACTAAGCTGAGAATGACCCATTGAGGACCAGTCCTTATTCTCATCAAGGGTGTGATTTCTATGAGCACAGATAGCTTGACAAGTTTTAATTCCCTTCTTGTCAAATGGTTTCTTTGAAAGCAGGAGAGGATTCCATAGAGAAATGTGCCTTTTCTTACTGTGAAGGTGCTGAAGAGATAAAATTTAAGAAGAGCAGAAGTTATGTGAGAATGAAAAATAGAGTAACAAACTGGAAACCCCTGAAGTGTCCAAGATACTTCAATGAGAGCAATGTGGCTCCCTTTATGAAAAGCTAAAGTGGTGAATGATATGTCAACTGTGCAGAAATACTGTTTATATTAAGAGGAAACTAGCAAGTAAGGCCTGAATCCCACAACTAATTATTATCTGTAATGTCTAGGCAGTCACATTTCTTTTGTAAATCCATTTAAAGCTTAAGGCAAGGTACATGTTGAAACATTTACAATGACCAATATAGTTGGCTTTCTGTATTTCCCCTGCTATGGTAATTCTTAACATTTTGTACCCGCTCTGATGCTCAAGGTTTTTGGTTCTTTTTTTTACCTGGTATTCAGCACCTTATAAGAGACACAGGAACAGAGTGTGGAAAATGTGATGTCACTTTGGGGCCAAAAGGAAAAAAAGAGCTCCAGAAGAAATCTAGAAGTATAGTGTCATAAGGCTGGCTTTCACACCAGGAAACCAGGCAAAGTGGCTGAAACAATAATAAAGACAGAAATTAGCAGGCAGGGTTTAATGTGATATAGTAGGGATCAGTTGATGGAGTGTCTACAGGTGGAACACATACATTAGTGTTCTGTGAAAGAGTCAGAGAGTACTTGAATAGGGTTGGTCTGGTTGGCAGAATGTATTTGGATATTGAAAAAGTTTTTGACAAGTGCCCTGACCTAGGTTTCTTAAAAAACCTCTAAGCTGTCATATATTCTCTTGTGGTTCACTAACTGGTAGGAAACAAGAGGGCAGATTTCATGTGAGAGCAAAGTTAGCAGTGGTGTCGTATGGAGGTCCATGCTCTTCAGTGTCTTATTGAATGGTTTGGATGAGGTGGTGAAGCTGTGTATTCAGAGTAGCCAAAGCTAAAACTGACTGTGAACACTTGAAAAAAGATTTCAGGACACTGAAGTTAATGAGAGGATAAAGAGGCAGATGAACTTTAGTATTGATTAACACAAGGTAATGTACATAAGAAGAGGAACTCATGAACAAACGATAAGCTGTAAGGAAATCAAGCATGACTGTAAGCCATTTTACCAACCATCATGGAAACTACAGCATTAGGTTTGTTATCATGAGTCTGAGCTTCTAAAGAAATGCTTTATTGACTGTTCAGGAGGCAAGAAGATTAAGCATCTTTAGTTTTAGGGGGTCTCTAACAGTACATGATACAAGTACGTGTTCCTCTTCAGGCTCATAATGCTTAAATGACAGTCACTCACTGATGTTTTTTTCTTTACTGGCCTTCTTCCTTGAGGTAATGTCTTTAAAAAAGTTTAATAGAAGATGATAACAACCGAAGAAATGTAAAGATTTCCCCTCCTCTCCCACATGTATGTCTCTAAATTACATTCTCAGAGGGGAGCTATTGCTATGGCTGAGTGAGGGAACAGCTGGATCCTAAGACTCCAGCATGCAGAAGCAGCAGTTGTGTGTGTTTTGATGCTGATACAGGCTTGGATCCCAGTAAGCTTAAACCTTTGGAAAAAAGACCTTACCAAACAAATTAACATCCGTACGTGGATTTTTAACTTCCTTATTTGACGTGCACTTTCAAAGCTGCCCTACGATGACTATTGGCTTTTCCTGCCAAAGAAACTCCCTTTGGCCAAAGCACTGATTCAGTGGAGAACTTCCCCATGCATTAAGTCTTTTTCATTAGTTTTGAAGTTAACTAACACATTATTCCGTATTGGTGTAAGGGACAGTGGAATCTAAGGATCTAATTGAATTGGGCATAGTAGCAGCATCAGGACTATCTGGGTGATTTTGTGGTGACTAGAACTGGAATTACTCAGTCTGGCTGACAGGTCCCGTCACTGGTTGTGAGGCCTTGTCTTGAGCTTGTGAGCTTGATGGACAACTGGGGAAGGGAAGAGGCTTGAGTTCTTGCTCTTTGTAAGCTGTATGACTGTAGGAAAGGCAGCAACCGTGCATTGTCAGAACTGCTGGAGGAGGCAGGAATGTGAAGAGATTGTGATGCCCAGTTCTTGCACTTGAACTCAGTTATTGATTATTTGAGCTCAATATCTAGATTTGTTCTTAGTCTCACATCATCATCTCCATACATATCATACAGTTCTGCTGTGGTGAAATTGCTATACGGCTTTTTATGGTTGAATACATTTGTTGTTAGAAACTTAACTACAGCAGAGAGCCTATATGTATCTTTTGCAATTTCTATTTAGAATTTCTCATTCTTAAGTACTCTCTTGGAAGGTGAGAAATAGAAGTCTTATTAATTTCTTTTGCATTTCACAAATACCAGTTTTTTCCCTTATAATAATTTTAACAGGAGTGTGTGGACTGTGATACAGTCACAGATCACAGTGTCCTGTGATACAAATCTTTAATTAAACCTTTGGCTTAATTTTCTTTACTAAGAGTGCAAAATATTAAACACTCTTAGAGGTGGTTGCAGGGTTTGTCAATGTTCAGTAATACCAAGCAAGGAAAAGTTAAAAAAAAAAAAAATTCAAACTGTACATCTCTCTGGGACTGTTCTTTCATATACTCAACAATAATGAAACTCTCACGCACAAAAGAAAATCCCACTGCCAATGAAAACTGGATACTGAAAGGAATTTTGCTCACTACTGATAAAGGCTATGTAGCAAATTTCACACCTTTCTCTTGAATATGCCAAAAACATCAGAGTCCAAATCATTTAACTGAATCGTACTTAAAGGCAATGATCCAGTACAGTATGATTCTTGTAACTGAATCATTTTTGTGGTCTCTCTGGGTGTTATTAAATTTAATGTCAGAATAGTAGGAAAGACGTCTGAAAGCCATTTAATATTGTCACTGGAAAGAAGTTAGATTATGCTCAATTTCTGACATTAATGTGCTACTTAAGATAATTTATCATATTGTGGTATTAAAAAAGAGATCCTTTTTACAGCGGCTGCTGTGTAGCATTCTAATTTGCTATTTTTCTTTAGCATGGTAGGAAGCCTTTTTCATGCAAAATGTTTTTTCCAGGGTTCTATTCAGCTCATTCTTTATAATACTGCATCACTTACAACAGCAACTTTAAGTGCTTGTCTCTTCCAAGGGTCCTGTCAATTTTTTATGTTAGAATGACAGAATCCTCCTATGTGAGACAATTGAAGTGGAGCATTTAAAGAGAACTTGATTTGTCAGACATGTTTCTTGGACAGGTGTATATATACTGGTCTCCATTTATGTGTTTTAGACATTTACTTTCATTTATGCTTCACCAAGCCATAGCCATAAGGTACTGCTAATATGATTTACTGATCATGCAGGGTTTTCTTAAGTGTGCTGTATGTCCCATTCACTGGTTCTTACGATGGTTTGATGATGGATAACAAATAGGTACTTAATTTTGTCATCTTTATTGCTGCTTGTTTCCTAATAACTGGAGTGTTATTTCTGATATAAATCATGTATCATACTAAGTAGTCTTCTATCCATGTATGAAGTTCCATATCATCCAAGGTACATGCATCCCTGCTGAAATGCCTTGAACCGCTTAAACCAAGATAAAAATAAACAATTTATTCTACTTTGTTTTCACCTTTAAAAATGAAATAGTTTTATTCATGTCTCCTGGGAGTAGCGAATCAATTCTTCTTTAATAGACTACAATGCAGAAGTGTTTTTTAATTTTTTTTTTTTTTTAGGTTCTCACAGGGGAGCTAGATGGTCTATGCTAGCATGGCAATTTTGCATATAAATTTGCCATCCATTGGTAGTGGCAGTATATGAAAAGCTTGTAAGAACTACCCACAGTAAACCAATTTAGCAAGGGTTATATATCTGTCAGCTACAATTAAATCCATGAAAAACAGCTCTAAACTAGGACTTTTGTAATTTGATTTACGCTGTACTTGACAAATAAGTGATTTCATTGGAAAATGGTCTTTATTCAACTGAATGTGAATTCTTTGTAATTTCTTGCTGAGAAATCTTAATTCAGAATGGTGGATTTCTAATCATAGTAATTTAATTAACCTGCTGTTATATGCCATTTTGTGAACATTGGACAAAATTAACTTCCTGGCTGCACGATGCCTGTCAAGAATGTGTGTTTCCAGGGAATATTTAGTGTCCATTCAAATTGGATATAATGACATTTATTGCTAAAGACCAAATTGCTTGTTCATTTAGGGATTATGATACTGCTGTAACACAGAATATGACCATCATTTTTAGAACAGATTCCAGTGCCAGCACTTTCCAAAATACAGACAAAGTCAGAATTTATTTTAGTAAAAAAGGCTTGAGCACATGTATTTTAAAATTTTTCATGCTTTTTAATTCATTCCTTCTATTTTTTCCTTCTCATTCTGTCTAATTTGAAACTTGACAACTATATAAGCATCAAATGCTAACAAAGCATGACTATAAACACATGAACACTGCACATCCATTGATTTCAAAGGAGGTACTGTATGTTACAGTTATGTCTGTGCTAACGTACTTGGTTGGGTCAGGGTCTTAATTTCCTCAGCATTCAAAATGCCATGGAGTCTAGTTACTCCTCATGAATTAGTGGAGTCTTCTCTGTCTACGTGTCTGCCCCAAATTGAACTGCATAAAGTATTATTATTTATTACCATCTTTCTGAGATACATAAAGGTTTGCTGTTTTTTTTTTAGTCATTGTTTAAAACATGTAGTAGAGGTGATAGTCTTAGGAGCAGAATCCAAATATAATATGTTTAAGTGTGAGATTGTCCTTCCCCTTCATCTGGTCTCAGAGTTGATAGCCCTTCCATCTGTTTAGATTATAGGTTAATTAATGTGAACTGGACTGTCTCAGTCTTGGCTGTTTCTATCTAAAACTGCATAGAATTTTGTCATTCCCTCTGTTATCACTGGCTCTTTTCTCTACAAATTCAGCCTTGGACATGATTTCTTCTGGGATGATGCATGCCTCACTGGTCTTGGAGGAGTTTTGTGTTCATTGATGCGTGGCTTTTGCCATACCTCCATTCAATTCAGCATATCCAAAATGTATGGACTGTATTAGACAAAACTGCTAGCTTGCCTCTGGCCACGAGTCTCACATTCATGTCAGAGAGTTGCTTTGAAATTTGAGTTTCACAACTTTTTGGTTTGTCTCTTTTTCCAAACTTGCTTTCTGACACTGATATATGCTTGATGTTTTGCACTATCTTGACCAGTCCTGCAGACAGCCCATTATTTTGGTTGCTGTGACTCCCTTGTCCTGTTGTCCTCAACTCCAACTAGTTCAGTACTCAGAGGGAGGTATGGAAATCATGAGTCTGCACAAAGAGGGCATGTGGGAATGGTTCTCCTGGAGGAATTCACAGCACAGGAACAGCAACTGCCACATGGTGATGGGGAAGAAGGTCTTTCCTTGTGACCCTTAAGCGTGAAATGGGGTAGAAAGTAGCAGTGGAGGAGGAGGACTGCAATAGGAGGAAGTGCAGCTACCAGCCAGGATGTACACCTCTCAGTTTCTGAGATGTTTAATTATTTAGGTTGGAATTGCTAAATATGCATCTATATTTGACTTTCATAAGAGTCCAAGATGTCAGGGTCTAGAGTTTTGTCTCAGGGCTACAACAGATTACTGATATTTGGGTGTACTCTTTGGTTCTTTGGTTCTCTAGTGGTCTTATCAGATGTTTCTGAAATTCCATGGGGTTTAGCCCAATCTTTCTCCACATAGCCATTGTCCATATAGGGGACTTCCCCCCCCGCCCTCATTTTATTCAGAAATCTGCCCTTTGCTAGTGTGTCTCCCTTAAAATTCTTTATGCGTGCATAGAACTGTGATACGACTTTTGTTTTTATGCTACAGCATCTATCCACTGGGTTTGCTGGAAGCAAATGAATTCTGCCTTGCAGAAGTTTGCTTTTATAGCCCTTCTTTTCCTTGACTTCCACTGCAGGCTGACGGACAGATAAACTTTAAAAAAAGAAAAAGTCCTTAATTGCTCTGACTCTCTCCCCCATCCTTGCTAGTGAAGGTTAAAGTTAACAGCCATTGTTGTGCTGGGTGGATGGGCCTCTGACACTGGCCACCCATTTGTAGGGCTTTTCCAAATTATGTGCTCATTTATTTATTTTTGAAATTCTTTATCTTTTAAGGGCATATTCAGGATGTATTTGGCATCTTCTTTTCCCAAACACTTTTGATTTTAATAGGGTTCCCTTCAGCAATTTTGCTGACCTCCTGGTTCCTGCAGAAACATGAATTTGGAAAGTTCAGCAGCTGAGTGTTAACCCCCAGTGTACAAAACCCACCAGATTAGAGTCAGTTAATTAATGAGCTACTTCAGTGGTTTGCATGATTTAGGCTGTCTTCAGGCACTGAGAAAAATGTTAACAATGTGCAAGTATTGTGGAGTTTGTGTTTCTTTTATTTGCAGAAATTGAACTCAAATACAAGACTATCCTCTTTTTCTATCAACATCGTCATAAAAATGGAGCTTGTATACAATATTCAATGTCTATGTAGAAATCCTTATATCCTTGATAATGATAAACTTCCACTTGCAATTCTTTTTCTTACTCTGCATCTTTCTGTGACATTGAAGAAGAAATACACAAAAAGGGTGGAAAAAAGGGGTTACTAAAGATCCCCAGTTTTAGCAGAAAGGGTTACCTCATGACAGGAAGGATGTGCCATCTTAACTCTCCTTAAGGAGTCAGGGCAGAGATGCCCTGAGCCTGCGATGACTTTCCTGGAATTGCCATATTTGTATTGTCTTTCCTTTTTTGTGTTCTTTCTCTCTCTCTCTCCCCACCCCTCCCCCATTCTCCCCCCTCCCTTGACATTCCTTTTAGCTCTCTCTTTTTTTTCCTAGTCCTTTTCTTATTCTTTCAGACCTGTCTTATTCTTCCATTTCTCCATTTATTATCCGGTAAATTCCTTCTGTTTTCTTTGCTCTGTGCCAGTGTTAGCAGTAGTGGGAACTGCTGCAGTTGTAACTGTCCACCAGAAAGCTGGGCATATTGTTGAATAACTGCCCACAAAGGGTATGATCCTGAGTGGGCCTGAAATTAATGTTATTGCACTTAATTCTAGTAATTCATTTTCATAAGCAAATAAAAGCTTTAGAGTGTAGTGCAGATATTGCTGCTTTGTTCCCCAGTTATAGGCCAAAGTTAATTTAAAATTTGCAGGTTCACATATTCTCCTGAATCCTCTCTTCACTGTAAGTCCTTGTATCTGGATGATTTCCTCCACTGCATGTTGCTGTCTCTACAAGTGAGCATGCCTTTGGTATGAGAACTAGATAGAGACCCAGGAGAAGATGCAGTTAAGTTGATCCTTAAGGCAGGAACCATGCTGGCTATATAGTACGCTGCTTTTTCTGCAGTACTCATCCCAGAAGAGTACTGGGATGAACTTCAGAGCTGAGAATATAAACCTGTCACTTAAGATTGGTCCTGAAACACAGGAGGGCTAGAAGTGTAAGAAGAATAAATAGTATAACACCAAACCTTTCTTTCATGTACTTGGGAGCGTGTGCATGCACCTGGGATGTGCCTGCACTTAGCTTTTGCTAAGTGAAGTGATGCGTTTGAGTAATCTTTGTGCGTGCTGGTACTTTCATCAGCATTTCTGCATCATTTCTGAGTGAAGTCACAGTCTGGCTCGCATCATCAATGTGTGACACATTATAACCCTACAATTTCTGGTAGGCATTGCTTATAGATAGATTTAGTGGACAGAGGAACTGAATTTGAAATCAGTGTTTTTCTACTCAGCAAATCAGCTTTTATGCACGGAACACTAAAAAGAGGAACTCCCCCAGCTGCTTTTCTCTTCCCCTTCCCATTTGTCTTG
Organism: Antrostomus carolinensis; assembly: GCF_000700745.2. NCBI lineage: Eukaryota > Metazoa > Chordata > Aves > Caprimulgiformes > Caprimulgidae > Antrostomus > Antrostomus carolinensis. The sequence continues at coordinate 32,081 of NW_010302918.1, read as the reverse complement.
AAAGCTCACTCCCACTGTGAAAATGAAGATAACCCTTGAGGCCAGTTAAGTTTGGGATCTGATTCATTATGGGAAGCTATTGTAGTATATTTCTGCTTCAGAGAGGTGGTCTCAAAAAGCTGATTTGACACGCAGGGTATTTCTGGGGGTGAAGCCATCTTTGTGTTAGAGAGAGCAATGCTCTGATGGAGATAACTTGCTGTTTAGGTCAGGAATAAACCAATTTTCCTCTTATCCAAGCTCTGGCTTCTATAATCTAATAATAGGTGGATGAGAGAACAGAAAGGACTGTTTAGAGAAAAACAGAAATATATGTTTATTTTGAAATAATAAAGGATGAGAGAACAGAAAGGACTGTTTAGAGAAGTGCTTTGAAAACAGAATATATATTTAAAAATTCGTTTTAATCCAGTGACCCTAAAGAGGGCATCTGTATTTATATATATTTAGGTGGGTTGTTTCCCCCCCCCGAGGGAGATTATTTTTCCGAGCACCTTGGTAGTATGTCAAGGTTGAGCTACCAGGCTAATATACAGAGCTGGCTTCATGGAGCTTTTATGGGGAAACAGCCTTGAGTGTGTCACCTCTGATGCACTTTGCTTTTGAAGCAGCTGTTTCATTTATTCTAAGGTTCGCTTATTTTCTATGACTGTATTTTCGTATTCATATCACTATGAAAGGAGAAAGAAAAGAAAATGTTGAAATCAGGGGACTACTAGAGTCAATAGGTGTAAGAATTTGCTGCTACCATTGGTGGAGTCTCCTCCTGTGTTTACTGGAGGGGTCAGTTGTTTCTTAACCTCTTTGTTTGGAAAAAATGTTGGGTAAAAGCACCCACGGGTGCAGGTGTGTATGCTGTCACCTTGTCATCTTGTCTGGTATGAGGGGAAGTCCCAGAAGGTGCCTCAGCCTGCTCTGGTCTCTGTTTGTTGCCTTCATTTCCCATGTTGTGCTTTCCTTTGGCTCTTCTTTTGCCATTATTTCTCTGGCTACAGGAGTGATGGGGAAGTGCTGACTGCAAAGCACATTTGGTTTTTTTTTTTGTAAAGACACAAAGAATGTGTTAGTGTAATAAGAGCGCACCATTTTAATGAAATAATGTTCTCAGAACATAGTAAATAGGAGTCAAATTGTTTTTGCAGATTTAAGGTTAAATTTAGCAACAAAAAGTTACTGAAAAGGAGGATCATTATTTATCAGAGATGGATGCTCTCGAACCCAGCTTCTCCATGCAACATTCAGCTCTGGGCTAGAGGTGGGCCTGACTCAGATCTTCAGGTGACTCTGTTTGGAAGGTCCACCTGGTGGTTTGCAGCAGAGGGGTTGCTATCTGTCACTTCCCTTCCAAATCAGGTGCAAGTGCTGTAAAAGGAGTGGGTGCTTTGTGAATAAGTAGTTGCACTGTGGAAGATGAAGCTCTGGATGGGTGCTCTGGAGAGTACAAGTGTAAATTGTTCCAGCTCTGCTGGCTGTGGTGCATTGCAGCTATGGAGGCTCTTCATCCATTGAAATTGGAGGGTTAACGCTGGTGCTGTGAAAGTTGTCTTGTAGTTGGATAAGGAGATAATACTGTTGTTCAGCTTCTTATTGAAACATTTCATGTTGGCTATGGAAAGTCACTCTGGCTGAGCATTGCATTTCTCTTAAGTTTGATCTGCTGGGCAGCGCAGAATTGAAGATCGGTGAAGTGATTCACTGCACCTGTAATAGTAATTTACTTCAGTGCAAGGTGTATAAAACACGCTGGATCTGACCTGGGAGTATTTCATAAGGATAAATGGTCATAAGTGGGTGTGAGGCAGTATTTCACAATTTTTCAAAGTAAGAGTATGATTTCCAGAAAGCTTACAAGAAGCAGGTGTGCAGCCTTTGCTGAACTTCAGTGAGACACAGTCACTTGGCTCCTATAAGCTGCTTTGGAAATCATAGCCAGCATGTCCGAGCTCTCTAAAAATGCTGTCTTAAAATGCCACGTGTAGGAAATCAGCTTTTGCAAAGCTGCAATAGAAATGTAAGTTGTGAGTGGTTTCTTTTCAAGCTTTTCGACCTTTTAATGCTTTTTTTTCCCTTCCCTTTGTTCCCATTAAATCTCTAACTAACTGCTGAAGAGCCTAGCAATGACAGCATCTGCCAGGAAGGCTGTAAGAGAAGCACCTTTTTATTAGAAGAATGTGAACCAAGAATTGAAAGTTTCTAGATTTACTTCAGTTTAAATGCACTAGCTGTTTGAGCCTCCTGTTATTCAGACTGATTTTCAGAGTGGATCGGTTTGTGCTTTTGGTCACATTAAGTACTTGAAAGGTCAGAGACTAGAGTTTCCTTTTCTTTAGGCATGATATTACACCTACAGTGGATTTTACCAGCAGATCAGAGATTTATAAATTGAAGCGGTGAAACTGGAACAGAGTCAACTGAAGGGACAAAGTGCACCTTTAAAAAGCTAGTTCAGTGAAGACCCCAGGGTGGAAACCAGGCTGGAAAATCTGGCTCTGGTTTTGTCCCACGGTTCTGACACACCTAAATATTACAAATGAACATGTCATGGGAGGGGGAGTGGGTTGGGAGGAATGCTTTGCATGTGTTTATCTGTAGCTGGAAACTCAAGTTGTCACTTTCTTCTAAATTGTTGCAGGTGAAAGTGATGGTAAGGATTTGTCCCTCTCAAGGAGCACATGAAACATCTGAATCCATGTCCTTCCTAAAGGTAGACCCACGAAAAAAGCAAATCACATTTTATGATCCGGCAACAAGTGGGCCTTCCAATGCAGGTCACAGAAGAGGCGTTGTTGCTGTCCCAAAGATGTTTGCCTTTGATGCGGTTTTCCCCCAGGATGCTTCACAGGTACTGGAGTCACTTACATAGACCTCCCGAGTCTTCTCGTGGCCACTGCATTTGATTGCATTAAGAGTTCTTTATGTTTCTGGGGAATTTTATTTGAATGAGTTCCTTTAATGCCTGGAAAAAACATGGTAATTAATAGGCAAGTGGGTAAATTCTTACATTTTCAGTTTAGTCGAGATGTAAAATTAAGGAGCAGTAGCTGGGGAGATGGATTTGCTAACTGAATTATCTTCCTGTGTTTTCTCTTGTTAGAGAAAGACACACAGCCAATTTGAAATTCAGTTTTTCCATCTAGTTAGGTTTTAACCTATTTGATGTTGCTGAAATAAAGTCCTTCCCCACTGCTTTCAATGGGAAATGAACATGTGCCTAATGTTAAACTAAATGCTGTTGTTAGGAGAAGAGATTTAGCTAACCCTGTGGGATTGCTATACTCAAACAGTTAGGGCGCTTTTATATTTTCCTCGCCTTTTCCAGTTTGTTTATACTGTGTTTTTGACTGACTGTTTTATCTTGATGGTGGTGCTGATGGTGCATGCCTTTCTCTTGCCCTACAAAAGGGTGTATTTCTACACTAGTAGCCCTAGACATTAAATCTGATACACAGATAGGACGGCTGGTATTTGAGAGGGTTGTGAGCTGCAGTATATTTGGTGAGATTGGATACCTGAAATTTCCTTCTGGGAAAAATCTTGGGTTTGGAAAAAAAAATCCTAGAACAACTTTAGAAAGAGGAAAAATATTAAGCAGAGTATGAAGAAGTACTCCAGATTTTAACTGCCTGAAAAAAATTAGGGTTTGATGAAACAAAAAAACACCCACAAAACATCCAAAGTGAATATGGTAAATTAATATTGAGAAAACATGACAAGATCTAGTTCAGAATCCCACCCTCAGATCTTCTCCTAGGATTTAGTTTAGTTGTTTGGGTCCCAAACTAGAGATATGAAAATATCTATTAGGTCCCAGTTCTAGCCAAGCACTAAAGATGGAGAATAACCTCCTCCACAGATCAGTGCCTAAAGGTTTAAGATTCTGCATAAGCTTAAACAGCAACTTTGTGCAGAAATATGCAGCAGTGGTCTCAACGTTAGTCCAGAACTGGAAGTGGCTTTTTCTTACTTGTGTTGACAGCTGTGCTGCAAGGTGGTCAGTCATCGCCTCTTTCTCTGTTGGTTTTGGAACCAGTCATTCAGGTTGTTGACTCCTGGTTTGGGCTAGGCTCTTTCAGGTCCTTGTGGTAGGCCTGTTGGGTGGCCTGTTCGTGGTGTTTCTTGGTGATGTTGGCCAGCACAGCCACTTCTGTGCAGGCATCGTTGCTCGAGGCAAACTTGCTGCCATGCACCTGCCAGCAGAGCCTTATCATTTCACTGTAGTTACAAATTTACACCAACCCTCTCCCCTGCCCCCCAGTTGCCATACTTAATAGATGATCTTACTGTATATTTGAAGCCTTCACTGACGTGGATAAACTGGTTTTAGAACACTCAAATATTTTAGCAAGTTCTCTTTATTGACGATGATGTTTCCCAGGAAGAGGAGAATATGATACTATGAAATCTTATTCAGAGATCTTAATGCATTTTCTCCAGTTATAAATGTCTTTTTAATTCCTGTGAGCACTCTTCGAGTAGCTTAATTTCAGTGGAGTTGCTACTATTGCTGAATAGCCTTGGCTGAGCTATTATACCAGCAGGAAGCCTGGTTGGATAGCATTCAGTTTGCTACATTAGTCATGGAATCAATATTCCAAGAGGATTGGTTTAATAGAATTGAGAACTATTTTAGGCTGTAGTAGCATATTTTATTATTTCTAAGATAGCATAGTTACTAAAGTAATAGGACTGATGCCATAAAAATGGGGAGAATATTGCACCTCAAAAATATTGAGTCATTCATTTCATTACAGAAGAATAGTAAAAAACATAGCAGTATATGCTCTTTTACTTATTTGTCTCCAATCTTTCTTTCAGGCAGAGGTATGCTCTGGAACAGTAGCAGAAGTAATCCAGTCTGTTGTGAATGGTGCAGATGGTTGCATATTTTGCTTTGGTCATGTCAAGCTTGGTGAGCTCCCAAATTCGTTACAGTTAATTACTATGTCAGTCTGGTAATTACATGCTGTCAGCTCCTGGAACAATAAGCCTGGAGTATATGAATAGATTAGAATTTGTTTTTAATTAGCTTTGCAAACTTATCATGGTTTATTTCTACACTGGGATTGTAAGTTTTAATTTGAAAAGGTAAAATGTAACATCAGATTAGTTTATTCAAGAGCAAGTTTATATAAGTGCATTGTGATGAAAATTTGCTGTGGGTCTGAGTTACAAAATTGCAAAACTAGTTGAATAAATAGTAATGGATTAATAATTAAATTGCATTTTCGCATCTGTTCTTTCCCATTATCTGTGCAGCACATAGCATTGCATGTAATATACAGTGGTGATATGAAGAGTCACTGTCTTGTACAAGAAATGAAATTAAGTTCATGTTTGTCTTTTCATTCTAGGAAAGTCTTTTACCATGATTGGGAAAGATAACTCCACGCAAAGCCTTGGTATCATCCCCTGCGCAATTTCTTGGCTCTTCAAATTAATCAATGAACGTAAAGAAAAAACTGGGACTCGTTTCTCTATTAGAGTATCTGCTGTGGAGATCAGTGGAAAAGATGAAAACCTTAAGGATTTGTTAGCTGAAGTAGCCACTGGCAGCCTTCAGGATGGCCAGTCTCCCGGGGTTTATCTGAGAGAAGATCCAATATGTGGAACCCAGGTATAATGGATATCACAACATAGATTTTTCTGAGCCTGACTTTCTTCTGCTTTTCATTTCCTTTTATCTGACAACAATTACGACAATTTTTAAGACAGTAAAAAAATTCTTTGCTTTTAATTTATAAGCTTTTCTCCCATGGTGTACATATTTGTTTATTTTAGTGCCCTAGAGATTTAGCGAGTTCAGCAAAAAATAATAATAAAAAATGCCCCTGTTCTAATTAGTCATTTTCTTGTTTATATTCAAGCTTCAAAACCAAAGTGAGCTAAGGGCCCCGACAGCAGAGAAAGCTGCCTTTTTCCTTGATGCAGCAATTGCTGCCAGAAGTACCAGCAAACCTGAATGCGAGGAAGAAGATAGGAGGAATTCGCATATGCTCTTTACTCTTCACATATACCAGTATCGCATGGAGAAGAGTGGCAAAGGAGGAAGTATGATTCTTCTTACCATATTGTTTATTATAAAATTACGTGGGTTTGGGTTAGTTTAAACAATAATTTGCAATAAACTTAAAAAGAAAAAAATCAAGTGAACCCTCAAGCCAGTCAAGTCACCTTTAACTTTGGTAGCTGTGGTTAATATCTGGTTTCCTTACTATTAGTATCCAATGTGGTCATTATCCCATGCTGTATTCATTATTTTCCTCCTTTGAATACATTTTGAATACCAAGTTTGGCTTGAGTCCATGCAAGAATGTGATGTACAACTGTTCTTCCCCTTTTTGTTTTAGTGTCTGGAGGACGCAGCCGTTTGCATCTCATTGATCTAGGGAGCTGTGAAAAAGTGCTGAGCAAGAGCCGAGATGGAGGAGGCTCTCTGTGTCTGTCTCTCTCTGCCCTAGGCAACGTAATTTTGGCCTTAATTAATGGTGCTAAGCATGTGCCATATAGGTAAGTGAATTATCGTCTGCATTATCTTAAATTTGTGACTGGTGTTACCGTAGCAATGAATTGTATCAACAATTTACCTAAGATGAAGTTAAGAGCCCTCTTTTAAGGTTGCTTCTATATTACAGATATATATATCTATTCGTCTACGCATGTATACATAGACACAACTTTTTAAATGTCACATAGTAACATGAAATTCTTAATTACATGGTGAAAAATTCTATATTCTTAAGTTGGCTGAAATGTTGGGGAGGGTTTGATTGTTGAAAAAGACAGGGCAAAATGGATAAAATGTTGTTTTGTTGGTTTTTTTTTTTTTTTCCTTCTATCTTCTCTTTTTTTCCTGGGCTTAGAATTTAGACTAATCTCAGACAGCTGGACATTAGTGAACAATTTCATAGGATTTTCTCTCCTTTTTCAAATTTAAAAATTGTATTGAAATTTCAGAAAATACTGGAGAGTTTATCAAGGATGGTCATCAAAGGTTGATATTTCCGTATGCCTTTTTAAATTATGCATATTTTCAGTTAAAAACCAGAGGACTACCATGTTGCACATTTGTTTAGCAGAAACAAACATTTAGGTGTTTTCCTTTGCAGAGTGTACTTGACAATAATGTTATGTCAAACACACCTGTGGGGAGCCCAGCTTATAGACAACAGCCACATTGTAAACACCGTTACCAGAACTTGGCCTTCAGTCTTTAAATTTAATTGCTTCTTGTCTTCATGCATTATAACTTTGTGTTGTTGTTATCAATCATGTCATTTCACATATTTATTGAGTGCTGCATCTCAAACAGGTGTTCTTTCTTTCTTTATTAGGCAGAAGGTAATTTCCTCAGGCTAGTTGCTAGGTTTGTGGGTGGAGTAGAGGATGGATGGGTTAGAACAGAGAAGGGCAGATCCTCAACTTTGTCAGCTGCCATGGTTTAGTGAGCAGACATGGCGGTAGTTTCCACATGTTGGGCCAGCTCAGGGAGGTGAGAGAAAGCATCCTCCAGGGAGCCCTGGGGAGTGATGTCTTGGAGACCAGTGGAGGACAGAATGTCACCTGTCTTGTCGGCTTTGCTGTCCATGGCATCAGGAAAGCCTTCAGAGAGAAATTCTGCTTCCCATTTGCTATGTCAGAGCAGAGCACAGCAGGCAGGAGAGAAACTAGATTAGTTGAGGTGGCATTGATAATATATTTTCTAATATCTAACATTGTTATATTTGTTTAGAGATTTCTTACCATTTCTGTTGACTTATTTTTTTCTTATTATCAAAATTGTTTGCATAGAACTCACAGAGCTTAGCTATCCAGGTATTAAGTCTGCTCAGATAAAAATACAGCACTCGTAAGCTTTTTGGGTAATACGAGGTAAACCTGATATAACTAAACTAGTTATCAATTAGTTGTTTTACAATTGTCTTAAGTAACAAATAAAATGACTTATCATACTGCAAATACACAGGCAGATAAATAATTAAAATACCGGTATCTTTGTATGTGTACATTTAGACATATTTTAAGTGTGGTCAAATAATAGCAACATATTTCTTACCTACATGTACCATACGTGCATATATCCTATGAGAGTGAAAGCACAATTTGTGGTGTAAAAATCTGCAAAAAAGGATTGTGATTTCTTTAAACCATCCTAATGTTCTCATTTGTTACACAGGGACAACAAGTTGACAATGTTGTTGAGGGAATCACTTGGGAACATCAACTGCAGAACTACTATGATTGCACATATTTCTGACTCCCCAGCCAATTATGCAGAAACTCTCACCACCATTCAGCTCGCATCGCGAATCCACCGAATGAGAAAGAAAAAATCCAAGGTTGGTTCACAAAAAGGCAGAAATTAATTTGTTTGAAAATTAGTTTTCCTAACCTCTTGGTGGGGGAACATGGGATTTATTGGCAGTAAGAAATAATACAAAATGCATAAAAACTCAGGAGAGGAACTGACAAATTACTTGGCACTGAGCCATCATCCCGCCCTCAATCCTTAATCCTGAAATTCCCTTCTTTTTGTTCCAGACACGTATTCTTTCTTTACTTATATGTGGAACTATCTTAAAAGCTCCTATTTGTATTAATTAAAAAACAATAAGGAAGGAGCAGAAAACTGTTGAGGAGCAAGGCAGTGCATAATATTTAATGGAAATTATCTGAAGAGGTGTGATTGCTGTATTACTTCTAATACAATAAAATCTATGTAGCATGACCTTGCTGTTTTGAATCACACTCTTAACATTTTTTCCACTAGGTGTAGTTGTGATAGTATACACAAAACACAGAGTATATACCTTTTAATCAACTATATACACATATATATACTTATAAATCCATTAATATTAATAACTTTTCCCTTATTGATAATTTGCAGTATGCATCCAGTTCGTCTGGAGGAGAGAGTTCATGTGAAGAAGGACATGTCCGAAGACCGCCCCATTTACGACCGTTTCACCCACGAACTGTTGCCCTTGACCCTGACCTTCCTGTTCTGAGTATATCTAGTGATCCTGATTATTCTTCCAGCAGTGAACAGTCTTGTGATACTGTCATCTATGTTGGTCCCAATGGTGCAGCTTTGTCTGACAGGGAATTGACAGATAATGAAGGTCCTCCAGAGTTTGTTCCCATAATCCCATCCCTAAACAAGAAGAGAAGTAAAGACAATTCTGCTATTGGTAGGAGTTCTGACAAGGACCATTTTAAATGCAACACTTTTGCTGAACTTCAAGAAAGGTTAGAGTGCATTGATGGAAGTGAGGAACCCATCAAATTTGCTTGTGGAGAAATCTCTGTTGCGTCCAATTGTAGTCCAGTCCCTGGAGGTACAGAAAATGCACAGTCTAAGCTGATAAAGGAAAAAATATCTTCTCCTTCAGGAGGATTTAAGAAACCAGTTCCACAAGAAACTTCATCTCCCAAAAAAGGACATAACCTTCCTTTCCAGGCTGTTGTACCGAGGGGTGGCAATGGCAATTGTCATGAAAAGAGCACACCTCACTTGAAAACAGAGCTTTCCAAGCTGCATAGTAGAGCTGACAACAAAATAATAGACTCAGTACTGGAGGGAGAGAGAGAGACAATCACCGATTCCCTGCAGTCCTCAAGGTGTAGCCCTTCAAGGAATCCGGAGCAAAATAAGGCCACAGCTGAATGTGTCATTAAGGAAAAGTCCCTGTACATGAAGAGACCCTTGCCAAGCCCAGCACCTCCACCTCCACAGCAGAAAGAGCATGTACCAAGCTCCAAAGCTGAGAATTTGGAGCTGGCCAATAGCAATGCAGTTCGGACTCCTCCTGTGGGAATGAGCAAGCAGATGGGAAACAAACCTGAGCAGAACCCTGTTGGAAGCACGTTCCTGGTTGGTAGCAATGCCCAGAATCAGTCAGGTGCGATAGAGGTACACAGCTTCAGGTCAGCATTCAGAGGGAAATGTTTTGATCGGGATATACTAACCACCACAGTGACTTTGCAGCAGCCTGTTGAGCTGAATGGAGAGGATGAGCTTGTTTTTACAGTGGTGGAAGAACTATCCATTAGTGGGATTATGGATAATGGAAGACCTTCCAGTATCATTAGCTTTAACAGTGACTGCTCCCTTCAGGCCCTTGCATCAGGTTCAAGGCCAGTCAGTATTATCAGCAGCATCAATGATGAGTTTGATGCTTATACCTCACAGGAGACTTCTACTGGTGTAAATATTGATATTGTTGTGCCCTTTGCTAAGGATCCCTTTACCAGCAGCAGACGTTCCTCCATCAGTTCGTGGCTTAGTGAAGTCAGCATCTGTACAATCGAAAGTGATGGAGCCCAGTCTAGTGACAGTTTTGTCGCACAGTCATCTTACAGCTGTAGTAAATCCGAGGAGCCCTTCAACTTGGATTCATCCCATTTATCCACCCCCCTGAAAAGCACTCTGAATGACAGTGGATTTTGCTTCTCTGAACTGGAGAGTGAGAGCTTGAGTTCCAGCAAGCTGTCCTCAGGCATCAGCAAAAGCCCTCAAACCTCTGAAACTACCAAAGCATCTCAGATAAAAAGTGCTTTTTGTGTCACTGATCAGCCCGTAAAAATAAAATTTAGTAATTCTCGCGATATGCCTGTGATAGAAACAATACATTCTAGTCTTCCTAGGAAAACAAAAACTACCTCGTCTCCAATCCACAATAATACTGTCCTCAGCTATAAAGAGCTGCAGAATCCACATGGTATATTTGAAGATCCTTGGCTGTTGCGCACCGATTATCAGTTGGAAGCAAAACCTGCGGACTCGCTGCTGTCTCCAAAATCTCACACATTTGGTACTGAGAAGCAGCCAGGAAAAGCTGCCCAGTATTTTGGCGCAGCACCCAGGCCAACTAAGTCGCAGACGATGCTCGCCTGTTCGCAGAGGGTTGTGGATGGTTGTGAAATGGCCTGTAAATCCTCCAGCGGAGCTGCAAAGAAGTCAGAAGTTGCGATGAAGATGCCCCAGCTGAAGAGAGGAGCTACTACGCTGGGAGTGATGCCAGTGTCACATGCTAACAGTACTTTGTCAGAGGCTGTGACCCGAGGGAATTCGGATGCTCCTTTGGCTACTGGCAGTTTGAAATCATCACTGGGAAAGAAGAACGTGCCACAGAAGTCGACCATGTTGCCCAGGCCAGGTGGGCCAACACCTCCAACACCTCCTGTACGCAAATCGAGCCTGGAGCAGAAACCTGTTGGTCTGGGTAATGGTGGGGGAAAAGCCTCCAGCCTGGACTTTGCCAGAGCTGCCACACCAAAGGCTGAAGATGAAGCAGATTTACGGTTGAAAGCTGGGTCTTACTTCAGTGAAAGTACCAGCAGCAAAATGAACCTGAAGGGTGACCACTCTTTGCCTAAGATGACATCCAGCTTAAAGGCAAAGACGTCGAAGAGCGAAGCTGTGCACCGTTACGGGAGCCACATGTCCCTGGAGAGGTGCGACAGCCTGACGTCGGTTGGGTCCAAAGCAAGCCTGGCGAGGGAGAACGGAAGCGCCAGCAACAGCCGGGCAGGGCGCTCCGTCCCCAGACTGGGGGTCCCCCCTGTTGCCTCTGGGATGGGTTTACCACCACCCTTTGCCACCCCTGCGCCTGGTAAAAACAGCCAGGCAAAACCCACAGCTAACCAGAAGGTACAAGCCAATGGGAATAAAAACCGGGGCCTCTCTGCCAGTGGGTCAAAGTCTCTCAGTTCTTCTGTGAAGTCCCTGGCACAGCCCACGGGGAAGGGCTCTGGCATGGCCCCCAGTGGGAAGGCGGCTCCCCGCTCCGTGCAGCCCGTCAGCAGCAAACCCGGCCGAGGGACCATCATGGGGACCAAGCAAGCCATGAGGGCGGCCAACAGCCGTGTGAACGAGCTGGTGTCGGGTGGCTCTGCCAAGGTGGGCCACTTCCGAGGCTCCACCGACTCTGACAGCGGCAATGACAGTGGCATTAACCTCAGTGATGAGAAGTCGCAAATCCCGGTGCTGCCTTCTCCATACAGCAAGATAACAGCACCCCGGCGGCCTCAGCGGTACAGCAGCGGGCATGGAAGTGACAACAGCAGCGTCCTAAGCGGGGAGCTGCCGCCGGCCATGGGGAGGACAGCTCTGTTTTACCACAGTGGGGGCAGCAGTGGTTACGAGAGCATGATTCGGGACAGTGAGGCCACCGGCAGCGCCTCCTCGGCGCACGATTCCATGAGTGAAAGTGGGATGTCATCGCCAGGACGGATGAGGAGCCTCAAGTCCCCCAAGAAACGGTCAACAGGTAAGAAATGAAGGGGAAGGTGACCAGGTGTCCACTGGCACTCCGCTGCATCCCTGAGGAGGGGGTGTTTTCATGGCCTCTCTGACAGAGAGGGAGAAGAGGTTTGGGGGAAACTCAGAGCTGCATGAGCTGCCTGCATGAGCTTGCGTGTGCACTCATATTGCTGTGACAGCAGCTACTTGTCATTTATTTCACTTCAAAGCTGCAGGTGTGACACAGGTGCTGCGGCGGAGAGGGCAGGAAAGGCGCCGGGTGCCCTGGGGCGCTGGCAGCCTCCCTGCGAGGGAGGAGGCAGCAGATGGCCGCCAGCAGATGTGGGGACGTTCCTTCCTCCCTCAGCAGGGTCAGCAATGGGTGCGGCACCAGAGTGGCCCAAAATAGGAGGGTGTTATGGGTGGGCTGGAAAGAATGAGGGTGCTGGGTAGGCACTGATTATATTTGGTGAGGATCAAGTGAGCACCAGGGAAGACACAGTGAGAGAAGGGCAGTGAGGAGAGGAGGAACTTTGCTGCCAGGCATCTGTGAGGGAATTTCAGTGAGATGGGCTGGGACTGTAATTTGGAAACAAGGGAATAAGCCTGGAGGGGAAAGGAGCATTTGTGAATTAACGAGGATTGCTGAATGTGCGTCAGATTACCCAAAGGTAAGGGTTGGGGCAGAACAGAAGAGTGCGTATGTAAGATACAGCGACTCTTATGTTAATGCTACCAGCTAATTCCAAAAGTATTGTATTGCACTGTAATACTGTTTTTATAAAGAAATCTTAGTGTGTATGTGTGCATACTATAAGCAATAGGAAAACGACTCAGGGGGTTGCTGAGAAGAGGTGGCTCTGGCTCATGTAGTGTGCCAAGGCATCCATGTCCGACCACACCATGCAAAGGTGGGCATACGAGAGCCAGGTCCTCTTTCCTGCTCTGCGGTGCCTTTCCTTATTTCTTTTGCAAGTGGTGCTCATGTAAGTGCTGCTGGTTATAGCCAGCTTCATAATCAGGCTCTTATGACTGCTGTTACAGTATTCATTTTTACAGATCCAGGTTGAAGTCCTGTAGTATCATAAAGAGTCGGTGCCAATCGGTGCCATGTAGCTAATGACCAGCAGCCTCATTCAGCAACCTAAGCGTACTGACTGTTGGAAATACAGTGGTAACTAATATCAGCAATGCGCTGAATCTGAGCGTTTGGTTGGAAAGTGGTAATTATTGCAATACTTGTAGACATCCATGATGCTCAATTCTGGCAATAAAACCAAATGAGTTAAACTGATGTAGATCTCATGGTGTATTCTGGTTAAAGCAACTGAGTAGCTTCAGCAGGTGATAAATCATTTTGGAAACTCAGTGCAACATTTTCTGCAGTTCTCTTTCCATAGCATATCAACCTCTTAAACCTTTCCTACAAATCAATATTAACAGCTGTATAAGTTGCACACATATTGAGAAGGCATTACCCACTGATGGATTTGTATTTGTTTTTGCCCCAGGAACTGATTATAAGGTCTTTAAAAATGACAAACTATTTATTTTTCAAATTGAAATTGCTCTATATCAGTATATTATGTATTACTTTTTTGGAGTGCTGTAGACTTTGAGACAATAATGTGTTCTGTACATGAAATGAGGTTTCCTTGGAAGCTGATGAATTTATTTCTTACAAGAAATGTTTGATGCAGATCCATTATTGGCTAAAATATATTGTAATCTTTGCAGAGTGTTAGAGATTCTTGGAGTAGCTTACGTTGCTCCAAAGTGTGTTGGAGTCATGCAGTCTCTGGATTCAAGGACAGATCCTACTCCCATATATTTCACTGGAAAGCTGGTCCCTTTATCCTTTAACTTCATCCTTGGAGAAATGATGTTGACCCTGGCTGGTACAGTGGAAGGATAGGAAGTTTGTGTGCTGAGTATATGTGTTTGACTGCATCTGTTTGGTGTCGTCTTCAGAGGGATCCTGCTCTCACCAAAGTGGTTACAGGATCAGAGTTAGAGTGGGTGATTTCAGCAGGTAGGACTATAGTGGTGATTCGGGCTAACTGAATTGGGGATGTCAGAATGATGAACAGGTGTTGTAGAAATAGAATCAAGTCTTCCCCTTTCCAAAAAATTCCTGTTGTGATTGTTCTTGTTACTTAGAAATTAGCAAGGATGCAATTAAGAATCAGGGATGTTTTTCTTAAGAATATGTAAAGCAGATAACTCTTCAGGTATCTATGGAGGTGTGTTGCTCTTGGGGATACCTGCTGGGATTTTGTCTCTATTTCATGTTGGTTTGTGACAGGGTTGACCTGAAAGCCTTAGCTTGCACTTCACCCTCCTGTAGAGGTCTCGGCCCCGAAGTTACTTTGGCAGCACTGTCCTCTGAGCAACAGTCTTGTCTGTTTGATGTGCTCCCTTTTGTAAGAAGACTAGAAGAAATAAGACTCCTTATTTCTGAGTTGGTTTTCAATAAGAGGAGGAAATTAGGCACTAAATTTATTATCACCAGTCACCCAAAAGATGTTTTTTTTTGCTGCTACCATGTGACATTTCAGCGTGTTTGTGGTGGCCTTCAGCCCTCCTATTTACCTAGGGATTGGACTGCAGCCTTGTTAACATTGCCTGACCAGCTCTATGCATGTACTCATTCTTGACATACGTAGTGTAAAGGTCAGACTTTTGGGGAATGAGGAATCACAAAAAACTCTGGACACTGAAGTGATAACTCTTACATACAAAAGTACCAGCACTTTTGAAGGACATAAATCAGTCTTTTCTTCATGAAACTTGAGCCCTAGCAGATGCATCAAGGTGTTTGTTTGTAAATCTGTGAACCCTTCTGTTGACGAATTGGTGAGGTTTGTCGTGCTCTGAGCTTCTGAGTGCTGGTGCAAATGGGTGGTGGTAGGCCTCAACATTAGGGGTGGCAGCTTGATTGATTTCTGCCTTCTGAATGTCTCCTAATCCCACAAAGTCATTGAAAACCGCCGGTATTTAGCACCTTAAAACATTGGTAGTAGTTCTGGAGGGAACTGTTTGCTCTTTGCAAAGAGGTAATACAATGAGAGGGATCTTAGATAGCCTTGCTTGACTTTAACTGGAGGAGCAGGAGATTTCCAGACTCATCTGCCACTATCAGTATTGGTTTGAAATTACTTACTATCTCATTGCCATTGCAAGGTATTGAATACCATTGTAGCCCACCAAACTAAAATTAATCCAGGCAAAATATTTGTGCAAGGAGAGAATAAAGTACTGATGCTCAGACATCTGCTTTGGGAGAGGAACTGCTGTTACTCCTATCCATGAACCAAGTGGAACATACTTTGTCAAGGTTGTAACTCATTAGAAGCCTGAGGGTATGCTATTAAAAGAAAAGCATTTCTTCCTAAGTATCCTGCGAACCGAGATCTTTCTTTAATTCATTCAATGCAGTACATTCTGTAGTCTGATAGTCTCTTAGAGTCTGAGGAACGCTTGTCTTTTGTATTTTAGGTCTCCAGCGTCGTAGACTGATTCCGGCTCCGATGCCAGATGCTGCCTCCCTAGGAAGAAAACCCAGTGTCACTGGCCAGTGGGTTGATCTACCACCTTTGCCAGGCACTTTAAAAGAGCCATTTGAAATTAAAGTTTATGAGATAGATGATGTGGAACGATTACAGCGACACAGACAAGAGGAAACTGAGGTCAGTACATATTTTACAAGAACTGTAGACAACTTAAATTACAGTACACAGGCAGAATCCTTGCTTGAATGCTGGAATGGTGTTCAGGAAATTGATTGCAATTAAAGCACTATAATTATTAATTTTACAATTCATATGTTGGGGTACCCATAACACAGAAAATGAAAATGATTGCTGTCTAAAATTAATTGTGTCTAACATGACTGATGGTGTAAATGGAAGTTACCAATGAATACATTATGAGAAGACTTTATCATCTTAGCCTGGCTGATGAAACCTTACAGCCTCCCTCAACTATAGGGTCATTAACTCTTTATGTAAATGACAGGATTCTATTAAATCAGGGATGCACTGAGTTTAATTTACTTATAATTGCAAAACACTTCAGCTAATTCTATTTTGGAGACCAGAATTCTATATTCTTCTGATGCCTTTTTCCCATTTCTTTCATAATAGCCTTTCCAGGATGTTGAGAAGGTAGGAATGCTTTTAAGAAAATAAGAATTTGTATATTTTAGGATTAAATATAACTCTCACATTATTATTAGTCTGTGTTTATCATTTTCACTGCTGGAAAAAAAAAAAATTCCTCTACAAACAGTAGCAATTTTAGAATGTATTAGAGATGTTTACTAATTCAGAGAAGTGCAACAAATGCTTGAATGATGTAGCATGCTGTTCCTCTAAGATTAGAAACCATTAATGTAAACTTTAAAAAAACCCCCTAAACCAAACAAACAAAAAACCCAACCAAAACCCAAAAAACCCACCAACCCCACAACCACACAAAACAACCCACCTGCTAGAAGTAATGAGCTGAGAGCAATTTTTGTCAGACTTTTGGAGATCAGCTCATAACAGGCAATTTCATGGAATAGTCTTTCTGTGTCTTAAAAGGGGCTGATGTATTTCCATACCAAGCTGAAGATACTAGAAAGGCGCCAGCAGCGAATCAGAGAAGTAAAGGCAAAACATGAATTTTTGAAGGAAGAGTTGGAAGAGACAAAGTGCAGGTTGATGATGGATCCAAATAAGTGGAAAGAAGACTGTAAGTACTTTGCAAAAACAGCAGTATGATCAGCATGTAATAAATTTTCAGCATGTGAGCAGTCCCACTGAAAAAGTTAAGCACTTCCTGAGATATTTTGCTGAACTGAACCCTAAAATACTCTGTGAATCCATTTGTATTTCTGTGACACAGGATTTGTTCAGTGCTGAGTAGTACTGGAAGTGAACAAAAAACCCCCTCCAAACTAACCAGAAGAGAATATCAAAACAATGCAGAGACTCACTGTGATGCTTGTTGATATTAAATATTTATATAACCTTTTATTATCCTTCTTCTGAAAGAAGGAAAAAAATGTTTCCATATCCATGTTGTAGCTGGGAAACTGAGGCATGAGATTTGTTCACAGACTGAGTGCTGTGCTTAACTGAAGCCTCAAGGTAGAGTTTTGCATCAGCTAAACAAAGTGAAAAAATTTCTTCATTCAAGAGAAACAAAGTTGTACTCTGTGATAGAATAATGTTTTGCTGTGAGCTGTTTCTCTTACTCACTAACTTTTTGTCTGACAGTTGAAGTGGATCCTGATCTTGATAAGGAGTCACAGGAGTACCTGGAGGCACTGGAACAAGTGACAGAGGAACTGGAGCAGTGTGTTAATCTGTGTAAGTCACGTATCATGATAGTGACGTGTTTCGATATTGGAATAACAGATGCACAAGATGGAGTAAGGGAAGTGGAGGTTTGAAGAGAGGTTTTTCAAGGGACTGAAGGATGTGAAGCTGGATCGTCTGACATGAAGATGTAAAGAGATGGAGTAGCTGGGAAGTGAAGGAGGAAAGGGTGAAGACTAAAAAGCAACAATGAATGTTGTAAGAGAAAGAAACAGCTGAGGGACTGGAATGTTCATAAATCATTTGGTGCCTCAATGTGACCTGAACTGTACGAAGATAAAAGTAGGATCAAGTATTGCTTCTACCAGAGGGAAGCAAAGAAATTTAGTACAAACCAAGATGCTAATTAACAAACAAACATACAATGGAAGTGCCTTTAAAGTTAATTTGATTTTCATTTTTGTATTTGGTGCTAGAATTAAAGCCAGCAAACCTAAGCAGACCACAAAATGTATTCCTATGAAATATTTTATACTGTATAGTGTATTTATGACTATATGTAAAAAACAAACAACATTGTAGCAAAAGCAATAAGTAAATTATGTTTTCATACCTGAACTTGCCTTCTTGTTTCATAGAAAAGCTGTTTTATGTAGCAGAATTAAAATTGTATTATAATTGTTTTCTTGGTTAAGGTTCAAGATATTTTTATGAACATTTATCTATTGAAAAGTTGTATTATGGCATTTTGAGATGATTGTTTTACCTTCAGGTTTTGTATTATTACTTTTTCAGATCAAAATAAATGTTTGTTTTCCATTTTATATATACATATATAGATATATATTAACTGCTTACCTACTTGCTTGGTTACTAACCTCACTTATCACAGACCTGGTCTTTTTGGAGTCATAAACTTAATGTGAGGAAGTCTACAAAGGGCACTGTGGTTTGTTTTGGTTTTTCTTTTTTCCTCTCTGACTGCAGGAATTGAGAATTATGTTTATTACCAAAACCATAAAACAAACAAACAAAAAAAAGGAACAAAAAGTTTTTGTAAATGTTAAGTTAGGTCCATATTTTTATATAGTTTTGACTATAAATATAGCATTTGCATTTTGAACTTTTAAGACAAATAGTATATCTTTTTACAGTTTTTCTAAGGAAGGCAAACCCTCAGGATCAAGTTTATACATGCTGCATGAGATTTGTGCTTTTTTGAAGGAGGCCACTTAAGTGTGGAAACTATTGATAAATTGTTGCCAAACAAATACTTTTGAAAAGGTTTAATAGTGTATGTAATACCACATTTCATAATGAATCATATTTTCTAATCATCTTCCTTTTTATGGTTTTTTCAAATCCTTTGTACAAATATGTATTATAACAGCTTGCTTCGGTTTTTATCTGTGAATAAAAGATACATCTATTGTTATGATTGCTTCTTGTTATGTATGTGATTTTAATGTTCAGAAGAGAGAGGATGGCCTGTGGTACACTATATTATGTGTCATATTATATTATCTTCTTTGCCCAAGAGAGATACCCGAGAACAGAGTTTTGACATTAGTCATCATAAACCAATTGGGAAAGAGAGACAAAACACCAAAGGGTAAAACAAATAGCAATGATAATACTTGTATTCTCTTAGCACTTCATAGTTTACAGAACAAAGACCTGCGGCTCACATATGTGTTTTCCCCGATGAGACAAAGCAATTAAAAATGGGTCTAAAAACACAAGAAAACTTCAGGAACTGGAATCAAGCCCTGGGCCATGTAGGTCCATCATGGCAAATGACTGCATTCATTTCTCTCTGACACTGCTGCGTTTGCTTTCTGCTTAGACAGTTGCTGTGCCTAGTGCTCGTCTCCCACTGATGCTGGCTACAGTAACTCCAAGCAGAGTTAATCTAAAGCTAGTGCTTCTAATGAAGCCATCTCGAATATTTGCCAGCTATTTGGCCAAATGGCCTGTAACGTGTTAATTTTTCTCCTCCCTCTTTATCTCTTCTTACGTACCCCTAACAGCATGGTGTCCATGCACCAAGTTCTCTTACCCTCACAAGAGGTCTGTGAGAGGGTAGAAATGCTTTCCTCCTCATTCTGCAGCTGGGGAAATGGGAGAGTGAGAGCAAGAGTTTGATGCTTAAATATCTTTTGACTTTGCAGAGGTTACAAAGGATGCCCTGCTCTTATCTACCTCTCTTGTGATTTATCCCTGGAAAAGCATGCACTGCACTTGCTTATTGACATTTGGTACTGTGTTGGGTTGTATGCAGGGGAATGCAGCATATAGAATTTCTGGAGGATCCCCTTGCTGATATCCTTGAATACCAGATATATTTATTAAGTTGTAAATTCCTGCTATATTTACTTTCTGTGTGTGTGCATAAAGTCAGTTTCTTCCAAAAATGGAATCAAAATCATGGAGTGATTCAATATATTGTGGTTCTTTTTCAGAGCAAGGATCAGATAAATAAATACAACCAAAATAAAAAAGTTAACAGCATGCTGGGAGATGAGTATGTCTTAGCAAAGGGGAAAACCTCCAGATGGAGGGCCAAAGGAGAATGTATTTATAGAATCATAGAATGGTTTGGATTGGAAGGGACCTTAAAGATCATCCAGTTCCAACCCCCCTGCCATCAGCAGGGACACCCCCCACTAGACCAAGTTGCTCAAAGCCTCATCCAACCTGGCCTTGAACGTTTCCAGAGAGGGGGCATCCACAGCTTCTCTGGGCAACCTGTTCCAATGTCTCACCACCCTCACAGGAAAGAATTTCTTCCTCATATCTAATCTAAACCTCCTCTCTTTCAGCTTAAAGCCATTTCCCCTTGTTTTGTCATTAACTGCCCTTATGAAAAGTCCCTCCCCAGCTTTCTTGTAGCCCCTTCAGGTATTGGAAGGCCGCTGTAAGGTCTCCCCAGAGTCTTCTCTTTTCCAGGCTGAACAGCCCCAACTCTCTCAGCCTGTCCTCATAGGAGAGGTGCTCCAGCCCTCGGGGCATACTGGTAGTCCTCTTCTGGACTTGTTCTAACTGGTCCATGTCTTTCTTGTGTTGGGAGTTACAGTTAGCTCTCCTCTGAGGTGTTAGGTTTTGCACAGGTACCGTTACACTGTCCCCTGGAGATGCACATCTTAATGCTGCGGCAAGCTGGGTGGACCTGTGCAGCCTCTGAGCCCTGGGCACAGCAGGGCTGGGCTCACAGTCTTTTCGGGGTAGCCTGTAACCTCCTCTTGAATGGACATTAGAGTTTTTTGATTCTTTTATTTGCCAGCCACTTCATCCTCTCCTCAGAGGTCTTTGTTGTTTCTCCCCCATTCTGGCAATATTACAATCCTCTGAAATAAAAATCAAGCCGCTAATCATCCATTGCAATTTTTATAAACCTGACATAAATATTATTTAAATATTCTGCTGTATTGTCTTTGCTGATCAATCCTGCATCCTTCAATAACTTCTCCTTAATTTCTAAGTATGGTTATGTTTTCCACAAAGTACCCGAAGAGACATTTCAGGGCTGCTTAGTTCCATGTCAGCATGGCAATAGCATGCATATTAAATGCATTTAGCCTCTGGCTTGGTGACACAAAACAAGCCAGAGGTGGAAAATAAGGTGAGGCACTGATAGATGAAATAGATTTTTCCTTATGCAAATTCCATTCTTCATTGGTAGTTGTGAATAGTAAATTATCTTTCATCTCTGAAGACCTCAGAGCTTGTAGTAATCCCTTCTTTTTGGTTACTTTTGCAGTTCTGTCCAGTTAAAATTTATACAAATACATGCTTGTTTTATGATTCAAGCCTATTTTGCAAAAGGCTTAATTATATAAGGTTACAAATGATAATTGCAAAATGAAGCTGAATGCTTTATTTAATTAATCTTCTATTGAGATTTAATGACTTAAGAGAACTATTAAACTGCACACTTGAAGTGATCTTGTCGGGTTTGTTACGGTATCAAATAAAACCTTAGAAACCCACTGGTGATGAAGAACTGCATGAGTTACTTTTGTCAGGGCTAATTCACACTAAAATTCTTTCTCACTTAGTTGCAGATCTTCCCATGAAATCCCTCACCTCCTCCTTGCTGGGGCAACTCTGATGGCCCAATATACCAAGCAGCTCATATCACACTTATTTCCCAGTGACAGGAAAAAACATATTGACAGCTGCTGTTTTTTTAAACCAATGCAATGGTGACTCTAAATGAAGATTAAAGTGTAGGAAGTGGGACATGATTTTCATTTTTCTCAAACCCCACCTCTCACCAGGTTTCACTAACCAGGAAGCCAGAGGTGAGCTGCCTGCATGGGAGGGGCAGGGAGAGGTCCCCACTGCCTCAGTCACAAGATCAGGCACTTTTCGGGAAGATATGAAGTTATTGACTGGACCAGAAACCACATGAGAAAGCAGGAGTCTCATCTGGTGACCCTCATCTGGGACTCAGGAAAGCAAGGACAACCTTGCATTCTGGACATGGCCTCCAAGCTTACTTTTGCATTTTCCCATCCAATGGTCATGGTCCCATATACAAAACTACTGGGAGGTGGGCGTTCAACTCACTTGTTAGAATTTGCAAGTTGGATGGATGAGTTGGAGGGGTCAGTAGGCACTCCTGTAAGCTGTGCTGTTGCTAACCATGTACGAAGCAGTGTACAGCTTACGGGGGCATTGCTACATTGCGAGAAGTCTTTGGAAATGCAGTTATTGCAAACATAGATTCCCTATAGAGAGATCAGATGATATGTAGGTTAAACCTCATTTAATGTAAGTGTAAAACCTTTTTCCTTACAGTGCCTCTGGTCTAACCAGTTCCAGCTAAGGTATTCCTGGGACACTCTAACTGCAGTATGGAAACATCAGTACTAAAAGAGAATGTGATAGAAATAGATTATTTGTTCTTTTCTCAGCATGCAGAAAGTGTTTCATTTATTTCTATTTCAAGGTTCCCATGTATTCTGTTTCTAGTTATAAACCCACGTTTTCCAGTCACTTGCATTTTATTTTTAAAGTTATGTGTGGAACATAACTCCACAGGCAGCTGTTCTATATTGTGAGTTGCCTTTAAGGCAAAAATGTTAGCTATAATATGACCTCTGTATCAGATGTCCAAACTGGCAGAAGTGGACACAAATAAAAAATGGAGCCGTATTTGGGCCTCAGTTCATTAGAGCACTTAGGCACCTGTTTAAGCAAGCAAGTAAATCTGGTTTGTATCCAGCAAAACACTCCAATTTTGGCTTATATCCCACTGACTCGGATTTTTTTGCTCCAGGGCTTCAGATGGCGTAAATTGCTTCAGCAGTGGTTCAGTGGAGCTACCCTGACTTTCACCAGGTGAAGATCCTGCT
>NW_010302918.1:0-9134 GCF_000700745.2 Antrostomus carolinensis | reverse complement strand
TTGGGAGAAAGGATAGAATAATTCTCTTGATGTACAATGGTACCATGAGTGCTAATTAGAAAACAGAAACTGCCTCCCAGGCTGCTCCCATATGTAGCATTTCATGGCTTCATGTAGAATTTGACTCACAGAAATTTGTTTGTGGAATACATAGAATAAGACGTAACTCTGACAGTGTAGATGTTCAGAAAGATTTATTACCAGACCTTCAGGGGAACTGCCTGATGATGGGGTGTGTTTGGCACAGCAGTAACCTTACAACTGCTTACGCAGGAGCCCACTTCTTCACTCATTGTTTTCCTTCCGAAGAGTCTACCCACAAGCTGGTGGGGGGGCAGCAGAAGTATGGTGGCAAAAGGAGGGCAATCTTTCACAACAATCCACACAGGGACTCTGGGTGATGCACACTTCCTCAGTGGCCTAATTTTACCTTTTTTTAAATGTGTCTTTTGCTTCTGACTGTTGCATTCAGCTTGAGACAGGTTATTACTGGGCATATTCCTGTCATTCCTGGATGAGAAGGAAGGGCAGCTGTCACTTGGCTACATCCCATTGGGGGATGGACAGTAAAGAGATGCTCATACAGCAAATACAAGTAACATTTCTGCCTTCTATCCATTGCATCAACGCTTATTCAGTTGAATAATTCACTTGTACTTTTATATTAATATATTCTATAGAGATTAGGACCTAATTTGGATCTTGGTGGTGAGGAAGTCTCTCTAAGATAGCTTTTGTTTGTTTAATTTGCATTTCAAGTGGATGGCTCAGGTCCTGGTCCAAGCCAGTACAGCTTCATTCTGCAAAGATTTTGCTTTTTTTATTACTTTAATGTAAACATTGGCAGTCTCTGTGGCGCAATCGGTTAGCGCGTTCGGCTGTTAACCGAAAGGTTGGTGGTTCGAGCCCACCCAGGGACGGGTTCCCCTGCTCATGCCAGGGTGAACTGGAACTAGATTACCTTTAAGGTCCCTTCCAACCCAAACTGTTTTATATTGAGCTCTGTAGAAAAGGACCTGAGTGTGCTGGCGGACAGCAGATGGCCATGAGCCAGCAGTGTGCCCTGTGGCCAGGAAGGCCAACAGTATCCTGGGGTGCATTAAAAAGAGCGTGGCCAGCAGGTCGAGGGAGGTTCTCCTTCCCCTCTACCCTGCCCTGGTGAGGCCACATCTGGAACACTGTGTCCAGTTCTGGGTTCCCCAGTTCAAGAGGGACAGGGATCTTCTGGAGAGAGTCCAGTGGAGGGCCACAAAGATGCTTAGGGGCCTGGAGCATCTTTGTATGAGGAAAGGCTGAGAGAGCTGGGACTCATCAGTGTCTATAAATACCTGGGACTCATCTCGATGAGATCGAGAGGGGATCTCATCAATGTCTATAAATACCTAAAGTGCAGGGGCCAAATGGTTGGGGCCAGGCTCTTTTTGGTGGTGCCCAGTGACAGGACAAGGGACAGAAACTGGAACACCAGAAGTTCTGTACAAACTTAAGGAAACAGTCTTTACTGTGAGGGTGCCAGAGCACTGGGACAGGCTGTCCAGAGAGGTTGTGGAATCTCCATCGCTGGAGATGTTCAAAACCTACCCGGATGCTTTCCTGTGCAACCTGTTGTAGGGAACCTGCTTTGGCAGGGGGGTTGGACTAGATAATCTCCTGAGGTCCCTTCCAACCCCCACCATTCTGTGATTCTGTGGTTTCTAATGGGAGCTTCCTATCAGGTCTGCAAAGAAAGGCAGCAGCACACACTATGCTGCCTGGTCTCCCTGGGACAGCTGAGCGAGCTTGTCCTGACTTTTGAAAGCACAACTCTGTCTTTTACCCAGACCAAATGGATCTTTGCTGTCAACTTCAGCATGGGAAGAAGCAGGTCATTAGTTAACTCCTGGCATTGCTGATGTTATAGCAATATTATGTGGCCAGAAGAAGCAGAACCTTCAGTCCCAGGGTATTGAAAAAGCAGGTTTGTGCCTCCTTGTTATCTGGCCCTCCTACCCGAGGTCAGCAGATTGCCTTAGATTCTGCCCTTCAGAGTGTCAGGGACCTAATCAGGGCTGCAGAGCTCTTGACACAGCCCATGTGACTGTATTTAAAGCACATTTAATTGATCTGACCTTGTGTGGGAAATACCTTTAGAGTCCTAATGCACTGCTCTCTGGGAGGCAGGCACAGTGCTCCAGGGCACAGGCAGTAGAGAAATAAGTAGACATTTTAGAGTTTGGCCTTTGACTGGAAAAACTGACTTTTAAATATTGGCTCACCAAGACCTTTCCCTGCGTCTGGAACAATGACACTCCATTTGTCAGTACCTGGCACAGATATACTTACAAATGCCCCTTGTTTTGAAGGGTGCCACTCATTTTGTTGTACATTACCATTTAAATGAGTTACATTTGTACCGAAAGGCTTCAGTCTCATGGGGCTAAGTGCTGTACAAAGACAATTTTTTTTAGCCTAAATAGACAGGGTATGAGGGGGAAGGACAAAGTGGACTACTGTATTTCCGTCCAAATTGAGCATGTAACAGTTCATAAAAATATGTCTCTCTCAATGTCCTTTGCTGAGTGTGGAGCAAAACCTTCAGATGTGGCAGCTGAAACACTGCAGACAGGCTTCGATGGGATGCCATTTTCAAACTCCTCAGTTTTCACAGTGAGGACATGTTATTTAATTTTATAACAGGAAATGAGGGAAAGCAAAGCTTTCCCTTCATCTTTTGGGGAAAGAAACAGAAGGAGGAAAATGTCCTAATGTACACAAATACATCCATACAGAAAGAAAATGCCAATGCCTGGACTGTGCACGTCTTTGCAAAAGCTCTGCGTTCTGTGCAGGCGCAAAGGGGCTGCGAAGGTCAAGGGAAGCCATGCGCTGCACCTTTCATCCTCCCCCTGTTTATATCCTTGGTCACATCTCTGCTCAGCCTTCTGTCAGCCAAATAATTTCCAAAACCTCTAAGTACAGTTTTGATGTAGCAATTTTATAAAACACTTTTGCAAACATGAGGTTTCCCTGTTTTCTCCTTTTCCCAGTTCTTAGTGTAAGTTCTCCATGGAAGTTCTCCGTGGTGCTTATGGTATGGGTGTGATATCTGAGTCATTGACGTTATAAGATCAGTTAATATAATAGATAGGTCTGTATATATTGGGAATATGGCCAAGAATTTCAGCTCTGTATGCACCAGGCATGCGCCTGTGCAGTCCTTGACCTCCAAGGCCTTTCCACATTAGCAGTGTTAATAATCAGGTTGGAAACAAGCACAGCAGTTTGGCAGCACCATATGCAAACTAACTGGGAACCTTTGGAAAAGCTAACGCCCTGCTTTCCCTTCTCAAGCAAAAGCCTGTCTCTGCCCCTTGTATATACATGGGTAGTTAATAATTTTCCAGCTGACAGTAACTGAGAAGATGCAGAGCTGCTCCTTGCACTCCAGGACCCATGCAAGTTGTTGCATGTATTTCAAGTGGTTTCCACTGTGTTTCTATTTACACAGAGCTCATGATACTTTGCAAGGGGTGATTTTACTGTGATCTCCCACAGCAACAAACTGCACAGGCAGTAGTTCTGCTCTTTGTATTTAAGTTTAAAATATGGTGATACTTCTGCAAAGCCAGCGTGGCTTTGTGTTTACAAACGTGTTGCATCAGCCTTGCCTTTGTTGTGCTATCATCTTATTGGAGTGAATGACTGATGTGGTCTGCCAGCCTGCATCGCATTGGCACGTACTCTTCTAAGGGACCTGTTGGTGCTTTTTGTTTGTGGAGTGCACATGTGTAAGGCTGAGGAGAGGGGTCAGTGCATGACTGAGCAACTCCACTGGTTGGAAGAAGTAGCTGTGATAGTTCCCAGTCTTTGAAATGTCCCAGGTCTAGTTTTAGCAATGTCACAGATGTCAGTGCCAGTGTGGCAGTGCCCTGTGGGCCACCTGGAACCTCTACAGTTTTTGTTCTTATTGCAGTGTAGTTGCTGTGTCTTGTACCTTAAGTTTTAAACTACTTAATATCAAGATGGGAGTTTTGTTAGCATTTATATGCATCAGATTATGATCACTCCCATTGCCCAGAGGGATGTGAGACCAATGAAGAAATAACAGATTTCACTGTGCATTTGGAAAAAGGAGTGACAAGGCTGTAGTCTTTTTTCACAGCTCTTCTGCACACAGAGAGGGGAGTGGTGACCATGTGCAAGGACTCAGCTTTGTACTGTAGCCAGCTTAAGTGACGACTTGACAGTGCTGGCAGTGTGCTAGTGACTCACTACACCTATCAATCCAACAAGAACTGGAAATTTGCTCTGTATAAAGACAAATTGCTCTTTTTTTTTTTGCTTTCTGTTGATTTTTGCCTTTTCTAAGATGTATGATGAACCAAGGACAGTGGTAAGACGTTTCATAACTTAGCACGCAGGTTTTTTCCCCTATTTTGTCCAAACTCGAACTTGTCTGGAGGCCTTTGAATAGAAGCAGTTTGCTTTTTATATTGGGTGTTTCAGACATGTTCTGACTGCATCGTAAAACAACAACAGGAAAAGTGCAGAACAACTGTAACAGAAGAGAACCTGTGTCTGTTAGTAACTACCTCTGAGTTTATTGTTCTCCTTAGACCGGTACCATTTCCACACACACCAGTAACAGCATAAATTAATGCTAGAGAGCTTTGCCCCACGCTTTGCACTTCAGGCTGTGTACGGTATCTGCCAGGGGAAGCAGTGAAGCATGATTTCTTACGGACTTAGGAACACCTCCCCTCCATGCCCTCCTACTAAAGTTGAGCTCCTGACACGATCCTAGCAACAACCCCAGCAGACAAAAGGCAGCCTGTGCTGCGGCTAGTGCAGAGCAATTTGCGTGCCGGCTGCCTGGCCAATTGCTGCCACGGGGGCTGTATGATGCCTGACTTGTGTCCACCCTTCCCTTGGTGGAGGAGTTAATTTCCTCCTCTGTCTTGCTGCCAGTTTTCATGAAAGCCTGTGGGAATGTAATTATCACTGAGATTTCTGCCCTTGGTCAGATTTGTTTGATGTTGGCCAACCCTCCTCCCAGTTACTGTGGATGAGGGGGAGAGTGGTGAGATGTACAGTGCTATTGAGTAAAAATGTCTCAGCAGTTAGAGGAGTTCCTGTGCGCAGTATGAATGTAAATAATTTGCTTTCAAAGCTGAGCATGGTATTAAACTAGAAACATACGCAATGAGGCTACACACTCCTGAGTGATTCAGTGACTTCTAGTCCTAAACCTGAGGTCGTCTCCCGTAATGAGATATATCTGAAATAGGGTTTTGCTTCTCTCAGTAAATAACACCTATCTCTGCTTCTGGGAATGAATTGTAAGTAGTTGAGAAGAGAGGATATCGGTGCAGCTGGGTTGATCTGTGTTCAGTAGGGCTACAAAAGCTGAAAATAATTCTGTCCTGGAATTTGCTTATGAGGATTTCTTACAGTTCCAGATTCTGGCTACAGATTACATTGGTGCAGCTTTACCTGAGAGTACACTCAGGTAAATTTAGTTTGAACTTACTTCAGTACTGATGAAAAGAGGATTTGGTCCTTAGGCCTTCATTCAGGAAAGCACCTGTGTTTAGGAAGGATGCTTACACACTGGCTTAACTCGCTGCCATGCTTCAGAAAGCACTTTTCTAATTTACGGGCTTCATGTGCATTGTTAAATAGTAGCAAATTAACCGGAGGTGAAAACAATTCCAGCACATTTCTTCAGCTGCTGGCAATACATGTAACTCCATTGTCTTTAATAACGACTGCTAATTTTACACCTGTTAAGGACTTGATAAAGAGCAGTGTTGGCAGGGCTGTGCCTTCTGGGGTAGATAATGAGCTGGTTTGTGTCTCTGAGTCCTGGCTTTCTCACTTGCTTGTGCTGGCTTGAGCATTGTAAGGGTGAGATGTGGATTTTATTTGCTGCTGAGCCTTCTATGTTATTATTCTGCCTATCCAGTGCTACTAGTAGCCATATGGGTGACTCTTTTGGGAACATACAAGCACTAAATTTTGACTTACACCCCCGTGTAAATGGCTTGAATGGCTTTCTTGACCTGTGTGATCAATCCTAATATGAGGAGAGTATTTGAAAAATAGTCTTGGCTTGCACATACCTTTGTCTCTAGAAGTGAGGACAACCATATCTTGGCTTTGGAGGAGATCTAGTAAGAATTTTTTGAAGTCACTAATTGTAGAGGCCATCTGTTGTGGGGAGGAGGGCTGAAAAATGGTAGGCATTGTCTTAAGTGTGTGTAATCCAATTTTTTTGTGTGAATGCAGCCTTTAATCACCAGTCTTGCATCTGTTTCTGAATTTAAGTAGCTGAGACTAATCAAACTAATTCAAGTCGTTCTGCAATAGGCCTAATTGATCAACCTAATATCTTTGGGAAAAAAAAAAAAGTTTATTTATGTTAGTCTTTATGGTAAGGAAGATGATGAGTCTTTTAATCATTTTGCATGGTAATCTTGCAATTTGATGTAGAAATTTGTTTCCAAAATACACCTGTTCTCTTTTGTTGCTACTTCAAAGCCTGCACTGTGCTTAAAGGGAGATGAAAGTGCTGATGTGTTTATTTCCTACCAGAGTTCTCTTATTCTCATCGTAATGCAAGAAGCTATGTTAGTTTAAAATACAATTTAGTCTGAAGTGTATGTGAATTCTTTCAATGTAAATTGTCAGTTGGAACTGAAGCTTTTAGTCTGAGAAGAGGTTTTCAGTCAAGCTTTTTCTCATGTTTGTATGGCATGCCAAAATACTTTGTGTTCAGAGCTGAGCACCCTGAAGAGCTCCAGTTCTGGAGACCCCATCACAAGAGAGAGATGGAGCAGCTAGAACAAGTCCAGAAGAGGGCCACCAGGATGATCCGAGGGCTGGAGTACCTCTGCTATGAGGACAGGCTGAAAGAGTTGGGGCTGTTCAGCCTGGAGAAGAGAAGGCTCCAGGGAGATCTTATAGCGGCCTTCCAATACCTGAAGGGGGCCTACAAGAAAGCTGGGGAGGGACTTTTCATAAGGGCAGTTAATGTCAAAACAAGGGGAAATGGCTTTAAACCGAAAGAGGGTAGGTTTGGATTAGATATTAGGAAGAAGCTCTTCACTGTGAGGGTGGTCAGACACTGGAACATGTTGCCCAGAGAAGCTGTGGCTGCTCCTCCCTGGAAGTGTTCAAGGCCAGGTTGGATGAGGCTTTGAGCAACCTGGTCTAGTGGAAGGTGTCCCTGCTGATGGCAGGGGGGTTGGAACTAGATGATCTTTAAGGTCCCTTCCAACCCAAACCATTCTATGATATCATTAGCCTGTGCATTTAGGTGCACAGGGCCTAGCACTTGGTATATTTTGCAAACATTGAAGCAAGCTGTTATTAGAAGAGTGCTACTGAGGGTAAACTGAGGAAGAGCAAAGGCACACAAGTTAGTGAGGCTAGCAGGTAGTAGTCTTGGCTCCTTGTTTCTTACTCTGGCTGTTGGAAAATACGTCACGTCCCAGAGCTACCAGTCTAATATTGCCTAGACCTGCCCAAACATCTTGAATTAAATGCAGAAATGTTATTTACAGGACAAAAATTTGCTTCTGAGAAAAGGATACTCATCCTGTCACTGTAAAACTAGCAAATCTGAACTATGCTAAACTTGCCTCAGGTAGGAATTCACTGATATTTTCACAAATGGATATGGTCACATTCCTGGGGAAAGCTGATGTGGACGAAATGATTCATTTTATTATACGCACAGACACACATTCAGGCAGAAAACTGTTAGTAACAAAATTGCATTGCTTTGTTTTGTGAACTTGTTAAAATAAGGTGTTTTATTTGCTTGTGTTGAAAGCTAGAACAAGTCTTCCTTACAGCTTCAGATGAACCATGACATTTCACACAGGGCTCAACCCTAGGCAGATTATTAACCCTTGAATGAAGTTACCCTTGACTTCAATCTAACATGTAGTGAAAGTTATTCATATACCTAAGTCTATATAGAATCATTTGGTTGGAAAAGACCTTTGAGATTGAGTCCAATAGTACCTATCCACTACTAAACCATATCCAGGGATGGTGACTCAACCATATCCTTAGGTAGCCCGTTCCATTGCCTGATAACACTTTCGGTGAAGAAATTTTTCCTAACATCCAATCTGTACCTCCCTTGGCACAACTTGAGGCCATTTCCTCTTGTTCCATCACTAGTTCCCTGGGAGAAAAGACACATACCTGCCTCCCTACAACCTCCTTTCGGGACAGTGAGAAGGTCTCCCCTCAGCCTCCTCTTCTCCAGGCTAAACAACCCCAATTCCCTCAGCTGCTCCTCATAAGACTTGTTCTCCAGCGCCTTCACCAGCTTTGTTGCCCTTCTCTGGACGCGCTCCAGTGCCTCAATGTCCTTCTTGTAGTGAGGGGCCCAAAACTGGACACAGTATTCAAGGGGCAGCCTCACCAATGCTGAGTACAGGGCAAGGATGACTTCCCTGGGACGCTTTATGCAGGCCAGGATGCCGTTGGCCTTCTTGGCCACCTGGGCACACTGCTGGCTCATGTTCAGCCTCCTGTCTATCAGCACCCCCAGATCCCTTTCCACCTGGCTGCTCTCCAGCCACTCTGTGCCCAGCCTGTAGTGCTGCATGGGGTTGTTGTGGCCAAAGTGCAGGACCCGGTACTTGGCCTTGTTGAACCTTATACAGTTGGTTGCAGCCCATTGATCCAGTAAAGGATTGAGATTCTCTAGCCTTTTAAACAGTTCAGAGTCTGCTCTGTGGAAGTCCATGGTGGCAGTTCTGCTGACCACCCTCCTTGCTTCTCCAAGAATCAAAAATTCTATCATTTTGTGACCACTGTGTCCCAGGCATCCTCCAACCGTCACATCTCCCAGAAAGCTTTCTCCATTCACAAACAACAGGTCCAGCAGGGCGCCTTCCCTAGTTGGTTCACTCATGAGCTGTGTCAGGAAGTTGTCTTCCACAAACTCCAGGAACCTCCTGGACTGTTTCCTTTCTGCTCTGTTACACTCTGTCAGACACCTGGTAAGTTGAAGTTCCCCGCAAGAACAAGGTCTAGTGATCCCGAGACTTGTCCCAGCTGCTTCTATGTTATGTCCATCTCGCCTGTGAATTTTCTAGTACTGCAGATGACATGCTTGGCCTTTTTCTCTTCTG
>NW_010302917.1:0-2494 GCF_000700745.2 Antrostomus carolinensis | reverse complement strand
TCCAGTTCTGGAGCCCTCATCACAAGAAAGATATGGAGTAGTTAGAATGAGTCCAGAGGAGGCCACGAGGATGATCTGAGGGCTGGAGCACCTCTCCTATGAGGACAGGCTGAGAGAGTTGGGGCTGTTCAGCCTGGAGAAGAGAAGGCTCCAGGGAGATATTATAGCGGCCTTCCAATACCTGAAGGGGCTACAGGAAGGCTGGGGAGGGACTTTTTACAAGGGCAGTTAATGACAAAACAAGGGGAAATGACTTTAAGCTGAAAGAGGGGAGGTTTAGATTAGATATTAGGAAGAAATTCTTCACTGTGAGGGTGGTCAGACACTGGAACAGGTTGCCCAGAGAAGCTGTGGATGCCCCCTCCCTGGAAGTGTTTAAGGCCAGGTTGGATGAGGCTTTGAGCAACCTGGTCTAGTGGAAGGTGTCCCTGCTGATGGCAGGGGGATTGGAACTAGATGATCTTTAAGGTCCCTTCCAACCCAAACCATTCTATGATTCTATGAGAAGGCAACATTGCTCTGAGGTAAAAAAGAACGAGCTCTTAACTCAAGGACTGTAAACAGGCCCTGTGCAATCTTGAACAGTTTTGGCTTATTCTTCTGTTAGCAAAAGAAGTTAATAAGCAATTTTAAATGCCGGCCTTCACATCATACCAGAGGAGAGGGAAGGAGCTACACACACAGGGCTGAGCGTGTGCTCCCGTGCTCAAAGCTTTAAGGAACACTCTAATTTTCTTTGATACAGTACCAAGTTTTGCAAGTTTTAATATCTCATTTTAGCTTTCAGAGAAGGTATTTTTCTTACTAGCTTTTCATGTAGATGCTGAATAGCTCATTACAAAATGGGCTATGTATTTCTATGCATGGACTCTTGAACAATTTCATACCAATTATTATGAGTAGGAGAATCTCGTCAATATAGGTTGATATTTGTGTCTAAAGAAAAATGTTCATCTTATCTAGACAGGGTGCAATAATGAGATAGAATTCCAAGAATGCCAATATAATATTCTACCTGAACATCAATTGGGATTTTATATTTATTAGATGATATAGCCTGAAAATGGATTTCAAATGGGCAAAATTTTACAATTCTGCAAAAGAATTCTCTGTATTTGAATGGACAGCTTATTTTTCATGCAATACTAGTTCACAAAAGCCAGATTGCTGCTGTAGGGGAAAAGGTATTGATGAATCTAATATATAATTTTAATATATATATGTTGAAATGTCTTCAGTAGGTAGTTTTGGTATGTTTGGGAGGCCAGGTATAGCCTAGAACTACACCAGAATGAAGGCAATTTAATTTCCGTAGTGCTAGTAAAAATTAACCACCCAAGGATAAGGCAATCAAACCTTACCAACTGCTTAGTGATAGAGAAGGCTTGAAGGCATATGAAATTAATTCCTTTTCTCCATCACCATACTGTAACTGAAGAAGAAGTAATGGAACATGAGTTTAATGTGCCTGAAGCTATTCCCATTGCAGTGAGTAGAATACTTTCTGATAACTCCACTGGCATTATTATTCTGCCCACACAAATCCTTTGCACTAACCAGAACAAATTAAAAAAAAGTAAAGCCACATAGGCTGATTTCTGAGTGCAATCATCAGTCCTTTCTAAAGAAAACAAAAACAAGAACAATTTGAAGAATGAGAGGATTATATTATTTATGAAAGTTATAACTGTGTAATGTAGTGGCCGGTGAAAATTCTGTTCACAATTTATGAAAGGTAGAGGTTTATTAGTGAACCTTGAGATGAGTCATGAATACCAAGGGACTCGGGAACTCGGTAATAACTAAAGTAGCAATTGCTTTTTTACCAAAACTATATATTCCATTGTCACCTTTTGCTTATTGACTACAATTTCTCTACCTGTATTTATCTTGCTATTATTCTGTCATGAGGGAAAATATGCCAAACAGAACTCCTAATGTTCTCAGCCATTGTAGCTTTGGCCTGGTGCTGGAGCTGCATCTTCTCAGAGGAAGTTGGATTGCAGCATGACTGCAGAGCTCTGACTGGTCTGAAGCTGATGCCTCTGTGAAGGACCTGAAGTTATTGGGATGGATTGACCATTTGATACTAATATTGTATCAACAGCTTCAGACTTTAACTCTTTTATAAAAATCTGAGGTACTGTAATTGAAGCCTTTTGTTTCTCTCCAGCACTTTTTTCAGGAACACTGGTACTGGTTTAGTATTTCTGGGGGGTGACTGTCAAACACCAGACTACTTAAATGAGAGTTGAGACTGGGGAATGTGTTAGTTACAAGCAAAATGTTTAGAGAAACAACTATTTGAAACAAACAACCAAGAAACAAACAATTCTAAATATCATAGTGAAATGCTTGATTTAGCCCAGTCCACTTTGTGGAGGAGGAAGGTATCCCTTTTGACAGTCTGAGTTTGAATCCTGATTTGCAATGTGTGGTGGTTTAACCCGCAGTGGATCATGCGGTCCTGCATTCACTCCCCCACCTGGTGAGA
>NW_010302916.1:0-737 GCF_000700745.2 Antrostomus carolinensis | reverse complement strand
ACTTTTCTACTGTAAGTATTTTCACGGGATGCGTATAAACATACTCGCGCCTTTTTATTATACAGTGAATTACGGAGATTTATCCTTTGTTTTTTATTTTACTCTCTAGAGTTCTACACTTCATTGCCAGTTTTACTGACCAAGCGAGCAAGACGTGCAGCTGCAGCAGCAGCAGCGAAAGGCCTGTCGCTGTCGCGCTGGGTCCATCAGCGTAGATGCTGACGACAGTCCAAGCTCGTCCTGCAGCCTCACAGGGCGGTCTCCCTGCAGCAGTGCTGTAAGGAAGGGAGTGGACACTTTCCAACACCAGCAAGAGTGCTTGCTTTTATGCTAAGAACTTGTTCAAAGTCTTGTCAGTTTGTCTTAATATTAAGTGTTCAAATCACTCAAACTTTTAAAGGACGTGCGTTGCGTTTTCACCTCGACTGCTCTAGTCTAGTTTACCTGGTCTCCTCTAGCTCAGCTACTCTTCTATCACTTACTCTCTCCAAATTCCTTGACTTTCTTCTGTGTGGTTTATTTTTTTTAATATGCTGAAGTATAACTGGGGATTTTTGTTTTTTCAGATGTGGTGTTGTAAGCCCCTTCGTAGTCGGCACCAGGCCAAGACTGCCGGCGTGCAGCACGGGGTCCGTATGCGTCACCAGCAGCGCGGTACGGCTGCATAGTGAGTGAGCCAGGCTGCGTGTCTAGGAATTCTTGTCTTGTCAGAGGTGTAAGACACCCATGTGTCCTCT
>NW_010302915.1:26531-40683 GCF_000700745.2 Antrostomus carolinensis | reverse complement strand
CCGGGGCTGGAGAAGCGGCCGAGGGACGGGGGTGGCTGGAGGTGGTGATGCGGGGTCTGCCTGGGCTGGGGGATCGGGGCCAAGATATGTCCCGGGGCAGCGGGGATAGCACCTGGTGCAAAACCGCGCTTTGAGTCCGGTCGGGCTGTTCTGGGCTTGCCTCGAAATCTTAGTGCCAAAGCTGAGGGAGGAACCGGTAAAACGCTGGAGTGCAGAAAAGGCGTAGGAGTTTTGCTCGTTCGTCCTCTTTTACGCACAGTTTAATGCATAAAAATGCCAAAGGCTTTTATTTCAAGCTATGGATTACAATATACAGAGTAGTTTAGCTTATAAAAGGTCCTAGAGTGTTGTGTGCAAATTGGAAATTGCAGACTTCCTTTCTTAATTTGTAACAAGCATAATATATTAAATGTTGTTGATGTTAATGGTAAGAAAAAGTTAAGCCATAAAAAAAAATTGTAATTAGCTTTGGGAGAAGTAATACAAATGCAAATGAGTTTGATGGCACTTCACTATAGGCATGTTTTGCCAAAGAAAACCCAACCTTGTAAATTTAAGCTCTTTGCAACCAACACAGCAGGAGGCCTTTCTTTTGCAGTTTTCATAACTTTGGGTAAGAGGAAATGTGTGCATTGCATACACGTGTGTATAGATAAAGAATTTATGATCAAGAAGGAACATTAATACTCAGGATGGGTACTTAATTTAGGCCTTTAGGATTGCAGAAATAGTCTCTAATTATATTGTAAAAAAAACCCAACCTTGGGTCAAGAATAGCCAGAGTACCAGCTGTAAATCAGGGGAAATAACTATCCTGCTAGGCAAAGATATGGCTTGTTATTTAAAACTGCGGATACTGGGTCACTTATTTGAGATTTAATCTAAAATATATGTAATTCATGAATTAAAATACTGGTGGAAAATCAACCCTATTCTATTAATAATGTTATGGGAAATTAATAAAATAAATTAATTGTGGAGTTACATATTATGTATTACATTTCAGGTACTTATTTGCAGCTGGTACAAGCTGGAGACAGCATGTGCATAGGTGGTTGCTTTTGGTCATTACACAAACTGTTAGCCAGAAGTACAGAGACAATTTTTTCTAAAAAGAATCAATTCACTTGTTTCATGTCTCATGCTGGGTGGTGAGGAATAGGTATATTCTATTGCAGTTCAACTCTGATGCAAGTAGCAGTTGTTTACCTGCATTTGCCCATCCAAAACTCGATCAACAGTGTAAGTCAGAGAAATTTGAATGATTAATACAGACAAAGTATTTTCATAAGGATATTGATATAACTAACAGTTACAATGTACATTCAGTTCTCAGTCTTAGTTTAACTTAGCTGGCAGCCAAACAAGACACAGCCACTTGCAGCCTTTCCCCCACCCCCCTTCCCAGGGGATCAGAGAGAGAATTGGAGAGGTAAAGGTGAGGAGACTTGTAGGTTGAGATAAGAACAATTTAGTAATTAAACAATTATTGATAATAATTTATTAAAAATTAAAATTAAAATAATGAGAATAATAAGAGTAATAATGATAACAACTATATATATATAAGTGATGCAGAGTACAATTGCTCACCACCCCCTGATAATGATCCGGAGGAGTGAAAAGGAACCCTGAAATCAAAATTGCAATCCCGGAAAAATGAGCCCAAGCGATTCCCTAGAGAATCCCCCCCCTTTCCGGTCAGCCCTGGATAATATACTAAACGTGACGTAATATGATATGGAATATCTTTTTGGCATATCCAACTGTCAATTCTGGGTTTTACTGACTACTACACTTTTCTTCTCCACTCCCTGATCCCAGTCCTCTCTTCTTGGAAACTGCCCAAGCAAGGTGTCCTTGTAGTTATCAACATTGTTCTCATAACAATCCTCACTGAAACTAAAACACAGCGCTTTCTAACTACTAAGAAGAAAATTAACCCTGTCCTAGCAAAAACCAGGACAGTAATCTTAACAACCCATGTGCAATTGAAGTCTCTTATTATTAAAGAAAACTCAGAACAAAAGATTTATAGGTTTCTTTCTAGCTAATATGTAGAAATTAGGTGTAAATGTGTGTTTTTCCTCTCTTAAATGCCCTTTACTTGTATGCAGAGGACTGCCACCCGATCTACGCGTTGCTCAAGCCCCTGACAGATTACTTATGGTGTGCTATTTCTCTGAGTGGTTATGAATTTTAGTTGCACGTTTTTCTCTGGCTTCAGAATGAATTAAAAATGTCTCTACTGATGTCAGTAGAGCTCTTGAAATCAACACAGAGAAAAATGTTTATACTGAGCATTCCTTTATTTCAAAATTCCTAAATTAAGGAGGTTATAAACAAACATCAGAATAAATATGAAAAAATCCTACCAATTCTATACCAAATCATATAGAAATGACAGGAAAAGAGAGAACCTGATGGATGAAAGGCATTTTTTAATATTATATTTACTTTTCCAATGGGAATTTTTGTGCAGGTTCAAGTACTAGGTGGATCTTACTACCTTTCTTTGTCCTTCATTAACTACTTCTTGTTTGTGCTAAAATTAAGAGTTTCCCAACTGTGAGAGGTCATCAGGCTTTTTCACAAGTAGCCGTTGAAATCGTATAACATACCTACAAAACTGGAAGCAGAGTCATCTGTTTAAAAAATGTTTTGAACTGGTGTTTTTCTTTGTCAGTTATCTGAGCAGTGGAGGAGCGGTTTATCTGACATCAATTCCCCTGGAATATGTGGGTTTTTCTGTGGAATAACTCATCTTAATGAATGTGGGAATTGGCATCAGATTAAATCTTTATCCGTGGTTCAGCTCATTGAAAAAACTTAGGAGTGCCTTCAGCTCAAGGGCTTTGTCTTTAAACTTTGAGGGTGGAGAATCTGTTACAGGGTCAGCTAGAAATTACA
Source organism: Antrostomus carolinensis (assembly GCF_000700745.2). Classification (NCBI taxonomy): domain Eukaryota; kingdom Metazoa; phylum Chordata; class Aves; order Caprimulgiformes; family Caprimulgidae; genus Antrostomus; species Antrostomus carolinensis. Next base: position 37,773 of record NW_010302915.1, on the reverse strand, counting down.
AGGAACAACAAATGATCACGTATGAAGTCTCTACTGATGAAATGTTTTGTGAGAAGAAGAAAGCAGTCTGCAGCTTTGGTGGGGAAATAAAACCCCTGGGGCCCAAATACATGTTTACCTAAGTATCACAGTCACCTTATTTAATTAGTCTCTCATATCTTCCTAATGCATATTTAGCTTACTACGAGTGAGAGAAAAGTCTTTGCAGAAAACAGAATAGTAGTCGCCTTTATGAAAGAGAGAAATAAGCAATGTGGCTACAACTGGAGCTGAGGCAGAAGTCGCCCGTACTGGACAACACGGAAAAGCATAACTTGACATCAGGGGTTAAACTTGGGAAAAAGTGAAAAAATAATGGTCGTCTTGTCCAAAAAAACCCCTCAGTCAAGGTGTCAAAATGAGATAGTGCTTTTATTACTCTATACTGATGCTCAGGCATTGATTTTTCTTTTATCTGCTGGCCTCCTTCTCAATCAGCAGAATTTCTTCATCAGCTCTACTCGGCACCTCACAACTTCATGGGGTTTAACTGGGAGTTGTGGCTGGGCCTCTGGAAGGCAGCATGCTCTCGGCTATGGGGTGAACATAATATTACATTCACAGTAGAATATGTTGATTTTCAAAGTGTAATGGTTTCTCCTTTTCTTACCTGTTTTAAAACATGATGTGGAAAGTAGCTTTGCCTTCTTCATTAGGACAGCTTCTAAACCCAAGGCCTCCAAGAGTGCTAAAGCTTTTCTTTTAAACATAAGATACATGCCCCACAGCAACAAATCCAAACCAATGGCTGCAGAAGCATTTCCTTCCCAGTTCACCCCATAAACAAGAAATTACTCTCAGAAGTATACTAGCTAGAGCCTGGAATCAGCAATATAAAATACTGGATTTAAGGTGACATGTTCTGAGGAACCATGGTCAGAATAAAGACCTTTTCAGCTCACAGACAGCAAGCGTCTGCCCTCAGAGTTAAATGTTTCTAGTCCTGGTGGATCACGTCTTTTAAATCGCTATATACAACATTGTTATGTATAGGAAAGTTATTAAAAGAATTCATTGAGGACTTTAAAATTTACTAGCTATTGTGCTTTTTATCGTATAGAAGCACAGACAGCTAAACTCTGGAGAGATCCTTTAAAAGAGATATAAGAGTAATTCCAAGTAATATTAAAAACTGCTAGAGTACTCTCAGAAAGCTTTTTGGTAAATTATGCACTCTCTGAATATATGAAGGTATGATTACTGGTACGGGTGGAACATTAACTGTCTCATTCCCCTGGGCTTTATGGCTACTTGGATTTTACATACTCAACATAACAGGAAAAAAACTAACTAACTGTTCCTACCTCTGTTGGTACTCCTGCTCAAAAAACTAAGTGAGTTTTTGACCTTTCCCATTCTTCAGAGTTATTCTGCCCTGGAATTTTTCTTCAAGCCCATCAAGATTATATTAGGTTAGGCACAGAGGTTTACAATAACTATGCCAATATTCCTTCATAGTGGTAATAATGTAAAAATGTGTAGTATATAAACAACACTGTAATTTAGTAAGTTATTAAATCATAACCAGATCTTTTAACTATGCTGTGTGAGCCTTACTGGAATGTATTCACTAGATCAACTTCCAGCTAATTCAGTTTTTCTAAATAGTCCTGTACAAAATTAGTATGTACATTTGTAACTGTACAAAAAATGAAGAGCCAAAGCCAGTAGGGACTAAACTTGTTCTCAGGCACATTTGGAAATCCTGTGCATACCAAATAGCACAGCTGGGACATATTTATTTGCACGTTGGTGGCTAGGAAAGGTGTCAGTCTTTGATGAACCTACTCAGACTTTACCACGCTGCTTGTATACATCTGAGTTGCTCTGCAAACCAGACTGCCATCCCCACCCCTTAGCTGCTCTCCGTGAAGTCTGCAAGTCTGTTGACTGTTGCGAGGGACTGAATAATTGGTTTCTGCAGCCATGCTCCCACATTGGGGAAGCTGCAGCATGGTTCTGCTTCTGCACTCGAGGGAGCATGTGGGGCTGCGTGGGTTCCCATCAAGTTCTAGGAGTGATTTGCCATTCCTGTTTGTGTATGACACATCCACATATTTCAGAGTGGTTTCCAGTCATTAAACATACATCATGACAGTCATGCAGATAGTTGTTACTATGCCCCCTCTTCTGATGAGAGTAGGGATTTTTTTTTTCTTGTTTTTTAAGTCAGAGTAAGCGGTGCACCCTGAAAATTCCCCTGCTCAATTCCACCTCTGAAGAGATGCAGTTAGGGTTAGAGCTTGTTAGCTGAGCCATAGTAAGTGCCTTGATCCTCCTAGGCAGCAGGCTAAAACGTGTCAACATAAGCATGCTCACAGTGACATGTCTTTCCATTGCTTTGGTTACTGCAGGAGGCTCGGAAGCTCTGCTTCCAGTCTCCCTAGACTGTAAGACACCAGCGGCATGTGTCTATGCTGACTTTGCTTCCTCTCTCTACTAAAAAAAGTGAAAAGATGCTTTAGCCAAAATGCTGAAGGAGCCAGGAGGATACCATGTAAGTTACACCAACCTCTGTGCTCTTCTGATTTGTATTGGTGACAAAATAGGCTACAGTAGCATGTCCAGGATGTGAGAGGCGGGCAGGTGATACGCATCACCTTTTATTCCTTTCTTTTACAGAGATTTGTTTATCTTGTCTAGTGTAGTATCTCCCCTTCTCCTTCAAAGTGTAACAAAAGAAAACACATCTTAAACCTCACCACTTTCTAATGTAAATGTAGAGTGGGGAAAAAAAATCAGAATAATGGATGCTGCAGAAGGGCACGTGTGTTTAAGCAGTGCGTGTTGTCTGTACTCCTTTTTCTCTGCTTCTTGCTTGTTGTGGACCCTCATCTTAGAAATGAGTCTTACAGGTTTTTTTGTCCTAACCCACCAGTATTTTCTCCATGTGTGTCTGAGATCAAAATTATTATCATCTGAATTCAATTTAGTACACCTTTCTGTGTGTGATGGGCTGCTATTTCAGAGGGTACAATGCCACTATTAATCATCATAAAGAAAATGCACAAAACCAGTCCAAAATATGTGTCAAATGCTCCAGTGTGATGGATGCACAATAGATGGCACCATTATTATCACTCAGCAACTTGAAAACTTTTGGTTCTCACATTTTCTCTGTTTCAAACATCATTAACTTGCTCATGGGATCCAATACTTTGTGAAAAATATATTACTACTCTTCTCACTTTTTCCTCATCCTTCATGCTGTATTGACAGAGGCAGTTACCTGAAATTTCTTAATGCATTTTAAGTTTACTTCTTAGTGTATGACATAGCAAAGAAAACCAAAGCAAATGGTTTTATGAAAAAAAAAGTCAATTATATTGATTTTGATCTGCTAATGCAAAAGCTGGTTGTATGAGTGATTGTAATTAGGAAACTCAAGTTTATTGGCCGCAGTTTTATTTACTCCTTGGTTTTGTTCTCTTTTGTGAATCTGAAAGACTTAAAGACTAAAATATCATAGTGTCAACTGAATGTGGATAATCTTTTTCTTCTTTTAGGATTGTTATAAAAGTGATGCACTGTCTGGGTTCAGCAAAGCTTACAATGCTTGGAATAGGCTGGATCAAATTTGGTGTGGCGGGGAGCATGTTACAACTGATGAGAAATGCTTGTATAGCCGCACAAACTAGATATGCTGAGGTGTAAGCTTACACAGCATTTCAAGTACCTGCGGGTAAATGGTGTTACCTGGTTATGGAATGTGTCTGGTAACAGGTAATGATAGCTGTATTCCTGTTTCAGTAGAGAGGGAGCAGGGCGGGATGCAGTCTAGTGCAGAATGGGGAGGGCTAATGTGACTTTGGAGTCCTTCTCTCATGTGCCAGGCAGTGCAAACCGCATGAGATGCTGCTGATGGTGATAGGAGGACCTGCTCTTTTTGTAAACAGTCTGGAATATTAGCTTACACTAGGGTAAGCTGTGTGAAGTGGCACCTGTGTAAGGTGTAATAAGAAGGCAGCTGACCTTAACCTCGTGCGCTGGCAGCACAGTGACACTTGCTTTCTGCCCCTCTGGAGAGCCGAGTGCCAGCGTCTGGCGAGAAGACCTATGAGCTGCCCACTGCCTGTGCCTGGAGCCTGACAAAGACACCGTGTTTCACTGCTACGGCCACGATAACACAGCTCCTTCCCGTTTGTGCAATCCAGTCTGCTCATCAGCAGCAACTGTCTCACCCCGGTATGCAAATCTGGTGAGACAGACCACTGCAGATTTTCCCTGGGTGAGATAATTCACACCATGTATTCTAACTGTAATTTGCAGGAGACTGTATGTAGGGATGTGTTTTGAATGTGGAAATTGAGGATTATTGAGGGTTTGCAAGCAAGACTTCTGCAAATTTGGAGTAGTTGGCTGTTTCAAACTTACCCAAAGCCTGTTGATATTGTGGAACACGTTATACTTATGTTTGAAAGGGTTTCTTTGGTTTGGAAAAAAAATACAGGGAACTAAGTCAGGTGTTCACAATTCATCATGCTGCGTTTCATTTTCTCATGAGAAAGATCGTACGTGATTTAAGAGGTTTCTTTATGAGAGCTGTGATATTTTTTTCTAGGGCATTTGTTTTAGGATACATGCCTTACCTAGGAATCTTGGCTTCTGAGATTGAATTTTCCTGCTTTGTGAAAGGACTGAAATTGGGAACCCTGAAGGCAGTAATACCAGAAGACAAACAAAAACGTGATTTGTATTTGGTCATTTGTGAAGTAAAACAATATTTTTGGGTAGTGGGTAGAACTGTGGAAGCAGTAGAAATGCTTTCAACCACTCGTAGTTCCTACAACTGTCTTCTGCTCTCTGTAGTGATACAGCCAGTTCCTATCATCTGAACAACTCTAAGAAAAATCTTAAAAGCTAAAATAATCCAATAATTAACTTTTTATTGCAAAGGAATTTTTTACATTTTGGGAAAAAACACCATTTCAGTATTAATGATAATTGCCATGAGGAAACTGGTAAATTTCAACACACACAAGAACTGAAGAAACTGTCTTTCTGAAGGCTAAGTGCCTAGGTTAAACATAGTGGCCTTCATCCAGGTATCATGAATTCACAGTTACAGTATGCTTGTAGGAACTTTTTATTTCTCTTAGCACTACACATGTTGTTTTCTTTATAGCATTAATCTGATGTTTTAAAAAATCAAATTTTAAAATATTACAACTCCTACATTTTTCACTTTACATTTTTATCAGAGGCTATGGAAGACTTAAGAGTTGCTTAAATTTTGAAAGGTTCTGAAAGCAAACCTGATTATAAGTTAGTGGATTAATGATTTAGTACAGTACTGAATAATCAATAATTGCTAACTGATGCTCTGAATCACTCTGACTAAATATAGTTTGGAAAGTTTGTAATTACACAACATAAGCTTCTGGCGAGCATGCTTAACTGAAGAAATCGTCCTGACATGGGGAGGCACGCGGTGTCCTGGTAGCACAAGAAGTTCTGTTCTAGCAATGGATGAGGGAACACGCTCCAACAGAGAGCTGGAGAGGAAGAGGTGTCTGTTTGAGCGTGACTATGCATCTTACCTGGTTTTATACCTCACCTGGGGGCAAGTCCTCTGACATCCTGCAGTAGCTGGTGAGGACACAGGTTCTACTCTGCCGCAAATCTCAGCTAGAGTCTAATTTTGGTGCTCTCCAGTGCCCTCTCAGGGGTCCTCTTTCTCTTCGCTGGCTATGGAGGAGTCAGAGGAAGACTTGCCTCCTAAATTAGGAGCCTAGGGTTGGTCGGAACGTTTGCTCCAGCCTTCCCAACCTCTTCGAAACTAAGTACTCCCTCCTCTTCATCAATCTGTCATAGTGTTAGGAAGGTGGAGAAAGCTGCGGCATCCCCTGCTGTCTCATGTGCTCCAAGGCCACTTTTGCAGAAAGGGAGGAAGATGACTCACCCTCGTGCCATAGCACAGTGCAGATGCCTGCAAAGTAGGTGGCTTGTGAACCCTTTTTGATATCTAACTTGAGCCACAGCTGTCTCCAGACTGACAGATATATCAGGTTATCTGTTCTGTTTGCCTCCACCTGGGCCCTTGGAGATCTCAGGTAGGAGTTCATGACTCCTCAGTCTATGAAGGAGTTCATGACTCCTCAGCCACTGCCTCAGCACAAAGGCGGTGGCTACCAGCTAGAAGGGAGGCCCAGGAGTGCTCTGGCCCACCCATAGCAGCCCTGAAAGCCACTGGTGTGGTATGGATATTGTGCTGCTCTTGCATTGCTTCTGAGTTTAAATAGGAGAAATCTTATCGTTATTGTTCATTACACTATGTGAACAATCCTGATACTGCAGGGAGGTCCTCATCAGGTAGTATCTGGTTCCACAGATGGCCCTCTGAGGGATCTTGTATTTATAATGTCTTTGGTAATGCACTAACAGAAATGAGGTTAAAAAATACACTCTTTGTAACAGGCAAAGTAAGACATTAGTGATAAATTCAATTATTTTAAATGCATTAGACCAGGTTCTGATTTCACTTACGTGAGTATAAACAGGCCTGCTGGTACCATAGGTTTCTGTGCATGTAAGAAAGATCAGAATCTGACTTCAAGCTTGTAGATTCTTGTTCAGTAAAATGCATCCAGTTTCAATCTTTTAGCAAAAGTTTTAGTCTGTCCTTGGCATTTCTTTAGACATCAATGACTCCCAATGGTTATAACATTCAAAATACTTTAAAGGATGTTTTGTGGGTTTTGGTGTTTTCTTGGTGTGATTTTTTTTTTTAAATTTATTTTATTTTTGCCTGGCTATATAACTCCAAGCATTTCACATACCTGCTAAAACTCTTGTGTCAGATTTTTGTTTCAGAGAGATCCAGCTCATGGGGCGCATGACCTATCAACTCCTTAATGACCACCACTGAGAAAATAGTTAATGCTAGGGGATTTTTTGTTCTTCCATTGATCTTGAATCTATTTTATGAAAGTGGTTTCATGTGATACCTTCAACAGGAGGTTGAGTACCATATAGGCCCCTGCTAAAACTCTTGTGTCAGATTTTTGTTTCAGAGAGATCCAGCTCATGGGGCGCATGACCTATCAACTCCTTAATGACCACCACTGAGAAAATAGTTAATGCTAGGGGATTTTTTGTTCTTCCATTGATCTTGAATCTATTTTATGAAAGTGGTTTCATGTGATACCTTCAACAGGAGGTTGAGTACCATATAGGCCTTTTTTTTTGTGTATATATTTGCTGTTACTGTCTTCCTTTAATTAGGCACAATTACAAATTTCAAATGTAGAAGAATTCTTGAAGGAGAAGGAAGAGCTTGGGATTGCTTTCTAATCCAAAGCACCAGAAATTCCAGTCAGGCAAAAGAAAGGTTTAAACACGAAGAATATATGCAAGTCTTCAATTTTCAGACTGTGGTCTGAGCTAGGAATTACTATCCTACATGATGTAGCTATTTGCCTCACTTTGTGACATAACATTTTTCTGAAGGTGACTGTTCAAAGAATGTACTTATAGCCATATAAGCTGTAGGTTGAAGTGTTAGCTGCAGAGTAGTAGCAATAAGATACAGTGATCATTTCAATATTTTTCGTAAATAAATGGATAATTTTTCAATGCACAAGTGAAAAGTGTTTACAGGGAGGGAGGCTGTCTGTATTAACAGTGGCCTGGGAAGCTTTCCACTGTCTGTACCGGGTATCAGGAGAGGAAAACTGAACGTTAAATATAGAGTTAAGTGGCTAAATTCTACTTCCCCTGTAACCGTAACTTTTATGAGGCAGTAGTGACATTCCCATGATTTATCAGAAAGTTGGTGTATTTTTGCTTGTCATTTACCGAACATTTACCAAGTCTATGCTTGCATAGACTAAATATTATTTTCAAAAAAAGGAATTTTGTAAAGAAATTTATAAATTAATTATACTAAAAAGGGTACTTAAGTCTGTGTAGTTGATATACTCAGTGATTCAGACAAGACAAAAGTATATAAAATAATCCAACAGAAACAGAAGGAAAGCAAAATAGATGTAAGTTACTGCCACCCCCAAATCAAATTCTGCAAAGCCTATGGATTTTAATGGATCATGCCACTGAGATAGCAACATATCTCTGGTAATGCAAATAAAAGCCTTCTAGCTTTTCATGCCAACACTACTTCAGCAAAAATCTTGTCTAAAACAAACTTCAAACTTTGTTACAGTCCTTTATACGACAGATTTATTCATGCTAGCTGATTTCCTGCCAACTGACTGCACCTGGTTCACTCTAAATTAGTTACAGCTAATTGTCAACAAATGGGAAGAAGCCCCCCTTGCCATTTTCTCTTGGCTATGAAGCTGGTAAGTGTAGTTCTTGTAGCTATTTTTCAGGTAGAGTATTGTTATATGCATAAGTTCAGAGGAAAAAAAAAAGAGTAAAATAAATAGTGGTGGTGATATTTTTTTTTTTTTCCCCTTCTGTACTTTTTGGTGCAGGAAATGTGTGAGCACAGCTGCATTAAGTTATGTTGGGGTGCTCGTGGCACAGCTGCATTAAGTTATGTTGAGGTGCTCATTAACTCAGCTGAGCCCTGATTGGAGAGACCATAAAAGGTGGGGGTTGCCTTGTTTTTCTCCACTAGTGAAGAGAGAATGGTTGATTTAGAAGGTGGAGTAGCGAGAAGGAAGCTCTATAGGTAAGATTTTATATCTCTGTTAGCCTGGTGTTTTTTCCCCTCTGATACATTTCCTTTTCTAGCAGGTTTGTGGGGGAAAATTAAAAATAGATTTTCCCTGGAGAGTTGGATAGAGTGATTAATGAGGTTTTTGTCCCTTGGAGGATGTGATTTATGTATCTCTTGGTTTTCCTTCAATAACTCTTGCAACAGCAAATGTCTAAGTATGTTTTTAAAATCTGCTGTGTTGTTTGTTTGTTTTAAATGTAATTTCTTGTTACCTCTTTTGCAAAATAACTAAAGGAAAAAAAGAAGACTTTCTCTTCCCCTCTATCTCTCCTGACTTGTTGCACCTGCTTTTCCTATTAATTCAGCATACTTAGGACTTGATTCCATCCTTACTTATTTTATTTCTCTGTTAGAAGGGCTGAAGCAACATTGGTGTAGATTTTGCAGTTTAGCTCTTTTAGAGCAGTGTAGCCTCTCTTAGAACAATTGTTCTTTAATTAAGAAATGTGTTTGCTTGAGATAAATCTATTTCCCAGCACCCATTGTGTGGAAAGTAAGGTTCAGGATTCAGAGGAGATTTATGTTTTGGGTTCTGAGTCAGTTTTCTGCTTCTATAATGACAGCCTCCTGATGAGTTTTCCTTGATGACTGAAAGCTATAGTTTAAACTTTGTTACACATGTGGCAGTGGCTTTTTTTTTTTTTTTTTTTTTTCTTCTTCACAAATTGTCTCACAGAAGACAATAAATATGTCAGGAACCTATTTGGTTTAGATTCCCTCCCTCTCTTTGCAGTCCTGTGATGTTGTGAAGTGTGCAGCTTCATCCCATCATCCCCTGCAGCCCCTTTTGCCTTGTTCTTTGTCTTTCTTCCATGGATGGTTGCTGGAATGTGAAGAAAGTGACTCTTGGATCCAAGATAAAAATTCAAAATTTTTGCTTCTTCAGTTCTCATTTTGAACACTCTGGATGTTGACCTCTAGGCTTCCTCCTAGTAAGACGGCTGCTGTTTTTCTCTGTTCACTGGTTATGAATGTTCAAGCATAAACACCTTCTTAAAAGCTAGATGTTTTCTCATGGGGTTCAGTTAAGGCATCTTAATTCTTTCTTAGTTGTGATGTTTATATTATAATGAGCAGGGCTGTAGATACAAATGCCAAATTTCTATGGAACTCTAGCTTTCTGTGGACACAGTGAAAACAGAAATTATCTTGGAGTTTTTAACTAATAATAGGAAAGTAGGTAAATAACTAATTGAATGCCATCTGTTTGCTTACACTGAGGATGAAAAATGTGTCTGTTAATTTGAGGAGCAATTATTCATGAAACAGAATATCTCTTTTCCAAGATACTGTTTTTACAAAGCTATTTCTTTGACCATGCAGTGATAAAATATATATATATATATATACACACACACACATGTATTAGGGCATTTATTTATATTAGTTGTTGTACACTTTTGCTTTGGGACCACCCTTTTCAGTCGTTTACTTCTCCTTTCCTCTCAGGGCTAAATAGCCCAAAAAAGTCAAGGCAAAACAAACAAATGAAGTGGTGTAGCATCCCTTCCTCTCTTCTCTCCATATGCCTGTGTGAGAGGGGCTGGGGAGGAGCTGCCCAGGGCCAGCTGGGAGAGCACTGTTTTGCTGAAATAACAGCTGTTCTGCTGGAGCCTCAAATAAACTCCTAATGAGAAAATCAAGGTGTGGTGTTTGCAGCACTGGGGAGTTTTTCTGTGCAGAAAGACTAGTTTCTGTAACTGGAAGCAAAAGCAATTTTAATTTTGAACAGCTACATGAACATAGGAAGATATTTACTTAGGAATCTGGACCAGTAGTTGGAGCACTGATTAAATGAAAAAGTAAAAGTTTAAGTGTCTAAGCAAACAGGAAAAATTAATTCCCCCAGCCCACCTGAACCAAGCAAGCAAGCAAGAAAACTCAGTTTCCATTGCCTCTCTTCCCTTCATTATGTGGGGGTAGATGGGAAGAAACTTTAGCACACTATTCTACATGACAGCCCGCGTACTTTCACCCGTTTGTTTTTTTTATTGCATAAATAATACTGTTTTTCTAATTGCATAAAGCAGAGATTTTTTTTTTTTTTAAATCAGTGGTTATAGACCAGAATTGAGGGCTGAGGATTATTGAGCATAATTCGAGTTGAACCTTTTGTAATGGATGGCTTCTGCGTCCGTAGGTTTCTAAAATACTTTCTATGTTTTTTATACCACCAGCTTCTGTGGTGTTTGCTGGTGCTTTATGCTAGAATTTACGTCCTGATTTTTCTCAGCTGGGGCCCAGCCAGGCCTGTGTAATTAGTACAGTTCTGACAAATCAGTATTTGATTAAACAGACCTTCTGAAGAAGCAGACCTGAGTCAGAGTGCTGAAAAAGGGGGTGGGAGGGAATAATACATAGATACTTGTTGCATATGTCAATGATGAGGAAACTGTGACCACTGGAAGGTGTAGCTGGTCCAGGAAAGCCCACATTGAAATGCAACTGCTAGCACAACTCAATGGTGTAAAAAAACAAGCTTTCTAAAAATTCAAGTTAAACGCTGACTAAGGGCCTTTG
>NW_010302915.1:22443-26506 GCF_000700745.2 Antrostomus carolinensis | reverse complement strand
AAGAGCTTCTGTCCTATACAGCAAAACTTTTAAGTGAGGCAATGAACTGCTGCTTGTTCAGGGCTCCTAAACCTGGCTGGATTGGAACCTGTTTTTTTGTGAAGTTCAGGACCTCTGTGTGAAAGGTAAATTCAAGCATTTTCAAAGCACCTTGCTTCTGTTTTTGTAGTAGCCCATGAGGTAACAGTCTTGAGCAAACACAGTCAGGGAGGTTCTGAATGAAAAAGCATTTTTTGCAGGTGAGTATTTATTAAAGTAGAGTGATAGATGTGCACTGAGGAAATTTGTGGGGACTTTGTTTTGTTCTCCTGCACCTGAAGGTATGTTTCCCAAAAGGTTTAACTAAAACATTCAATAATGTTTTTTTGTATAGCTCCCAGTAATGCAATGTCAGGAAGACACGGAAGCAGTGGAGTAACTGAGTGGACACACTGGATGTTAGCAATTACTCTGATGCTGTGGAATCACCAGATTGGTGGACAAGGACAAGGTAAGTGAAGATCTTTTACTACAATTTTCCATTTGCTCAATATTGCACCGCATTGGAGGGTGTGTGATGAAGTGCTGAACTTGTGTGAACTGCTGACAAGAAATAAGAATATAAAAATCTGAAGTACTTCAGTTGAAAAGTCAAATGCTGTTTGGAAAATGGTGTCTCAATTCCTTATGGGATTTTCCACATGCTTGGATCTTTTTTTTTTTTTCTTTGTGCTCTGTGATTGGAGAGTGTCTTGAAATAAATCTCCCATTGTTATCTGTTGTGCTCCCTAGGTGTGGAGAAGTAGTTTAAGAGATTATAGACATGAACACTTTGTTTTGCTTAGCTGTGATACCTGCAATGAACATGCAATATTCAGAAAGGCTTTTGTTGCAGCGCTATAAATATTTTCTATGTTGTGTTCCTGTCTCACTGACGGTGGTGCATAATAACAGCTGCAAGAATGCAGAGAGGCAAAAAAGGAAAAAGTCGAGCTTCTTGGGTTTTTAATTTTGAAAAATGAAGCATTATTGTCTGATCTGAATACTGTATGTAAGGGCTGTTAACAAGAGAGGTAATAAGATACTATTGTATTTTTTTAATGTGTTTAGTATAAAAGATGCTTGCGTGTTGTGTCAAATTGGAGAGAGGGAAATGTGCAAGTGATGATTTTGAGGCGTTGAATTTAAAGGGAAGTGGAGAGGCATTCCTTTTCTGAGGTTTGTCGGGCCAGCTTTAGGAAATAAATGTTACAGGTGAGCTGACACTTCCGTGTCCTTAATTTACTTGCTCAAGTGGGGAAAATATTTTACTTTTTCCAGCCACTGGCTCTCTGCTCTGTATTACTCTAGTCGATGACTGCAAGCATGATGCTGGCTAGTGTACGTAGCCTTTGCGATGTCCGTGCTGCTGTGCAGTTTGGACAGAAGTAGTTCTTGGCTGCTAGAATGGTAGTTGTGTTTACTCTTGCTTGGGGCAGCTGCACGCATAGAAATTGGATGTAAACTGCGTGCTGCATTTCTGCAGGAAGCTTCTGCAGAACTTAATGTTGCCTCTGCAGATACGAAAAACCCATGGAGCTGTTCTGTAGGGTATGTCATGAACATTTAGCAGGTAATCACCAGACATGCAGAGGAGCAATACAAACTGTGTTTAAAAAAAAAAAAAAGCTTTCTAAAGATTTTTTTTTTTTTTAAAAGGTTGTTTTGACATTATAGTCTTTGACTTGGCAAAAACAGATGTATTTGAGGACTTACTTTTTGTGGTATTGTGGTAAAACTAACAGGTATGGTAATTTTTTGTGTTTTATGAGACACTGGTGAATGGTCTTGGAAACAATGCGGTACTGGAAAGAAACATGGGAACAGTAACTTGAAAGAGTTTGTTTTCAAAGTGGACAACATGAGGGAACTTGTTCTGTGAAATAATGCTTTCAGAGTTCTAAATCTACTTTGTTTCTGGCTTATGAGAGATATTGAAGATTGCAGTCTTCATCTATGAGTTGATCTTTCGATTGTGTGGTTCTATATGTTCCTGTTTTCTGATAATTACCAAAATATAACTTAATAATATGACAAAATACTATGTTCTCTTTACATGTAAAATGTCTTCCTAAAATTGGCAATAACTCTTACTGGAAAAGGAGTGTGAACTTCCACCATGCTGTTTTGCTTTAATTTTAAGTAGTTTTGCTAGGTTGCTGTGCAACTTGTGAACATTAAGAAATACATTTAAGCAGGCCCAGTGTAATAAAGCTGGCTGTGTTTCAGGCTTGGTGGACTTTGTACTCTGCTGTCATGGAAGGTTAGTGTAGACTCTTTAGCGTACGTACTTATTGCAACTGCTGATGACTGGTTAAACCTTCATTTGAGAAATGTGAATTTTTAATCCTCTAGCAATGAAGTAATAAATTAAAAGCAAGGAAGAAATTTCTTTTTGGTATACTTATGCACTCAGGGTATTTGGAAAATGTGAATTCTCTTTAAGTTGCCAGCTATATCCCTGATTTTGCTGTGGATTTCCATTAACAATTTCTCTTAAAGTAAAAAGCAAAGCCTTTTAGACTTAACTTGCTGGAACCTGAGAAAAGTAAAAGAGAAATTGAGTAATTTGAGTAAAAAGATAAAGCTTGAGTATTTAAAATGATAAAGCTTGAGCCTATAAGGACAACAAAATGAAGAAATAATTATTCTGTGTCTAGGCATGGAACCAAAAGGGTTTAAAAGCCATATGGCTGCATTTAAAGAAAACAGCTTCTGAGTCATGTAACTTCAGTGTGAATATGTTGCTATGGAAGTTAGAAAGAAACCAACATTTGTTTCACTTCCATTTCCAATCTGAATAGTAAACGCAAATTAAAAACCCTTTGTTTTTCATCAGTTATTCCTGTCTGTCTCTCTTTACATGTTAAACCAAGCCATTCTCTGCCTTTTGAGGTCCATAGAGCTGCACCTTGTTCTCTTTGTGTTGCTTACCATTACTTGCTTCTGTTTACACAGTGTAACTGTCTAGTGGAGAATGGAATATGGAAGAAACTTTCTGACCTCTTGCACATTAGTCAAATGTGTAATTTTTAGTGTTTTTCACCCATTCTGCTTTTCTCATTTACCTGATTTATTACAGTTTCACTCTTCTGTGTCCAAAAGCACCCCAGCCTATATTTATACTCGGAATGAATTTTAGAAAAATATTTTCTCTTTAACATTGAGCTATGAGTATTTTGAAGAATGTCTTGAAACAGTTACACTTGGTTCTTTTTCTTGTCACTTAGAGAAATCATACAGTTGGAATTTAGGTTACTTAACAGTGAGCAGACAATTACTGTGCTGTGGGATTATCAAACAGTATTAATATTGATATTCAGTTTTAAGACAGAGGATGTATAAGGAATCCTGGAACCTAATAATTCTCAGACTTGCAGAAGAAGTGAATGTTTCATAATATGTGGAATTTCATTGCTGTATAGCGTAAGCAGGTGCTCTCTTTGAAGCTCTGGAGGTGCTGGATAAAAAGATGCCTGCTCTCTGAAGAATGCAGCAGTAATACTGGTGTTCTTGGATGTATGCTTCCTGTAGAAGAATCTTTCAAATCTATTTTTTCAGAGCTTTCAGTGTCGAGTGTTGACAGGTCGCTTTCTTTAATGATCATAAGCATAAAAGCTGTGCAATGTGCTACCGCCAAGAGGCTGCAGAGCTCAAACTGAAGGTGCAAGAAAGCAGTGGGTGTCACTGGCTGAGCTCTGACCCCTGCCTGCAGGAACTTCTTTTACTCCCAAAACAGACCTATTTGGAGAAACTCAACTTCTGAATTGAAACAATGTTGTGGTAAATTGCAGTTGTTCCTTCTTTCTTACTGCTTCCTCAGTGTGGAGTTCTAGTAGGTGTTAAGTTGTAATGAAGGAACTAAGTGATGATGGGACTTAAGTATCCTCATTGTGGATGTGTAAAGGCACTTAGAGACATTTGAGCGATTTCTGTAGAAACAAGGCAAAACCTTTGTTCTTGAGACCAGGATCTGCCTTGCTGGAAATAATAGGAGGCATGTGTGTGAATGATACACCTAAAACTCATGTTCTCACTTCTGCCC
>NW_010302915.1:6378-22409 GCF_000700745.2 Antrostomus carolinensis | reverse complement strand
TACCTATGAATAAAAAAAAATAGAAATTCTTGAACTGCAAAGAGAAATCTTATTTTGGATGCAGTAGTCTGTATTGGAGGGATGAGGGAACTTTGATGAAAGAAGCTTCAGCCTTAATACAAAGTGACTGCAGCATGTCTCATAATAAAGTTCTCAAAATACATTTGAAAACATACTATCAGCACGTTACATTTTTTTAAAGAAGTCTTGTTGTATTCATTTGTCTAGGCAACAACCTTTGCAGAAACTCTTGATAGAAGAAGAAAATAGAGCGTTTATTTAAGGTATTCTCTCCTTATGTGTGTTCCTGCCACAAGTATTTTCACTTGAAAAGTTAATTTGTTTGCTGCCTGCTTCAATTTAACCACTGTATTTAAAAACAAACAAACAAAAACCCATCCAAACAAAAACCCCAAAAAACAAAACAAAAAACCCCCCCAAACCCAAAAAACACCTCACCACAAAGCAACTGTAGGTAACACTTTGGAATGCAGCTGAACTCCTACATGAGCTGTGGAATTTAAATTTGATCAGAAAGCCGGCTTTGCTTTCAATTGTATTTCCATTTGTCATAAACTCTCCTTGCAGGCAAAAAACCCTCTGCAAAGTTAATGCAATCTACAAATAGAGTATTTGTCTTTAGAATTCATTTTCATTGACTTCCACAAACCGTGTAAGATACCAAGCATGCAGGCATTCAACTTTGTGGCCAATAATCAGAAAACTTTTCACATAATGCCTATTTCAGAGAGATTAAAGGTAAGTCAAACAATACACAATTAAAAATAACTCATGTCATTGTTAAAGATTCCACTACAATGTAATTTTCAGAAATCATAAAACAGAATGGAGGAATATTTTTAGCATTAAGTACAGGAGCAGATAACTTGAGGACACTCCCTGTTATTAATGAGGGAGTAGAAAATATGTGGGAATAGTT
Organism: Antrostomus carolinensis; assembly: GCF_000700745.2. NCBI lineage: Eukaryota > Metazoa > Chordata > Aves > Caprimulgiformes > Caprimulgidae > Antrostomus > Antrostomus carolinensis. The sequence continues at coordinate 21,469 of NW_010302915.1, read as the reverse complement.
TATGAAAATAACAGGTGCTAACAAAGTAGCTGAGGACAAAAGGGATCTTCTTACTGAACTGAAAAAACATGATGTTTTTGGTATGAGATAAAAGGGCTTGAAAATTCTAATGAAAACTATGTGACTGATCCAAGTGTAAATTTAAGTTTTCCTTGTGAGTATTTTGCATAAATTTGCTTAACATTATTTTCATGACTGTGCTTTATGGCCTAAAAAGTACCTACCTGTTCCATGGACTACATTTTGTGTAGCTGTTTTCCCCAGGATTTCTAGTCTGCATCTTTGAGGGGTGAAAAACTTGCTTTCCCTGAAAGGGTTTTATGGGGAACAAAAAATGAATTGTTCCATATTGGGCAGCAATATATAGGAACTTAGACCTGAGGTGGGAGGTGACATTTGTTATTCTTCAGGTATAGTGTTCATATTCCATATACAAAGAGTGTAGGTGCTCTGTTGGTCTCCAGTTCTCCTAGTTTAGCAAACCAAAGATAGATGAGAGTTAAAGGAGGGCCAGGTATAGGGTATAGTTTTACTTTCTTAGTAGAACTTATGTTGCAGAAACAGATGTTATTTTCATTATAAAAATTATGATAAACTGAGACAATCGCACTGTTAAACTCTTGAATTAATGGTCTAATACAATTGAAGATGTAGGAAATGTTTTAACATGAAGGATACTAAAAGGTTACTTATGGGCTGTATAGGAGGAATGATTCTCGTAGCAGGTGTGTGGTTTGTGTGGAGTGATTGGTTTGTTTTACGTGGATGGTTTGGTGTTTGCAATCTGCAACAGGTTAAATCCTCAAGAATTGATTTCCAGAAAGCTTTAGTTTGGAATAATGAGACCTTTCTAATGAATGTATCTGTAACTGAGAACCTCAGATGTCATCTCCTGGAAACAAGCTTTGGTGGTGCAGATAACTGTTGGTGCTGCTGTGGCACCTGCTCCTCTATGTGGGCAGGAACTCACCCCTGTTACACTGCAGTTAAAAGTGCTCCTATGATCCTAGTACCAAACTCAAAACCAATTTTTGTATTCCTTTACAAAGGGTAAATTTACTTCTTAGAAAACAGGATATGAATAAAACCACCACTTGATACCATTAAAAAATTCACTTGATATCATTTAAAGTAAAACTTAATTTTTGAAAATATACTGTTCTTAATGTTTTAACAGAATGCATGAGGTTTCAAAATTGTTCTTGGCAGTCAGTGTGGTAGTAAGCTTCATAAAAAATAATGAAAATTGGCAGTAAAGAGAATGATCCAATGCATGTAGTGTAAAACACTTAATCCTGGAACCTGTACAAGTACTAAGTGTCCTAATGTATATTTATTGAGATACAGCTTGAAGTTTTATTTATGTTGCGTTTTAAAATAAGGTATTTTGTGATTCAGTTGTCTGTCTTTGTCTTTTTGGTAAACACTTTATTTTAAAAGTTACCATACCCATAAACTCTCAGATCTTGGTGGACTGAAATGAGCATCTAAAAGGATATTCTGGCAAGAAGCTCATAGTTCAAACAAGCTTGTTTAATATGTTGGGTAGCTGAAATAAATTTGTTTTTAAGCTGTTTCTTTTACTTTTTAGCTGCTGTTTGGGGTTAACTTCTTCCAACATTTAAAAAAAAACCCCAAACAACAAAAACCCAACAAACCACCACCAACAAAAAAATCCACCAACACAAAAAAGCCCACAAACCCTCAGCAAAGTCATTTTAACCTCTTTAAAAACCAAACTTTCTGTAAACAAGTGCTGTGAAAGCTTTATTGGAGTGCAAATAGCAAGCCGGGGTTGCAGCATTAACAGCTACTTCACTGCAAGTTCAGCGTTTGCCCATCTTCACACTGTCGGCTCTTCTGCTGACTGAGTGACGCTTGGGAAACAGATGCTCATTTTTCCTTCCTCTGCTTGCTGTTCTGTGTTTAGATCCTCGCTTCTCCAGGAGAAATACAGCCCAGCAAAGGTTTGGGAATGGCAAACCTTGACTGAAAAAAAGCCAACAAAAGTACCCCAAGAGTTGTCTTGACTATTGGTAACCAGAATACCAAATCTCAACTTCCAAAAGAAAAAATCTGGGGAAAACTGTCAGAACATATCTCTATAAATAATAGTCAACAACTAATGAGTTGTGTGAAGATACAGAAGGGGCAGGGAGAACTGGGGATGAAGAGTGAAACAAGGTTAAAAGGTCATCAAGAGCCCTTCTAGCTTTGCTTGGAATGAAATGAAAAGAGGAACTGAAGACTATTTGACTGCAGGCGTGCAATAATATAAAGGCAGGGTGTCCTAGGCAGTGTCCTGCATGTGAATCACTTAACTGAAATTTGCAGAGTCCCACTTAGGCCATTTTGGTGCCTACTGTAGAGGTGAATTATTTATTGAATGTCTTGAATCTTTCTGTATCTCAACACCAGTTGTGGAATCCACCCAGTGATGCCTATCTAAGAAAGACTTTTTTTTTTTTTTTTTTTTTTTTTTTTAGGTAAAATGATTTTGTTTGGTTATACTTAATAGGTGACATTTGATTAAAGTTTCTCATTAACACTGTTCAGGGAAGCTGGTCTTAAAAAGATTATCCCAAACTTACTGGATGAAAGTGTTCAATGATTTGTAATTTCACTACAGTCTTTCATTCACAGTTTAAAAATTGCAAGCAAATGCACAATTAATTACATAACAATTTAACTTTGACAGCTCATTTCTGGATCAGATAAAATAAGTCACAGCTTTCTCATTTTGCTAAATGATGTTTCAGTGCTTTGTGACTATGCTTCATAGTTGTAGGGCCATATAATTAAAAATACATGGGTAAGAATGCTGTTTCCATTATCCTAATATGTAGTAGAAAATGCAGATTATTCCTGTGAAAGTGAATGTTTTTCAATTTTCTTAGTCTGCATTAAAGGTAGGGAATAAATAGAACCTGCTAGATTTTTTAATTACTAAAGTTCATGCCAATAGTATTAGACATGTCTTTCAACTATACATATTAAAAAGAAAAGCTTATTGAGAAGAATTGAAGTTTTCTTTTGCTACTAAGAAATACTGTACTGTATAGTTAATGTCCAAAGCATGCTGTCCTCTTTGTGTTCTATCTGCAATCTGTGTTTCTTTCAAAAACTCTAGCATTGATCATTACCAGTAATAAATTCTGTGAATTTTTTTTATTGTAGAAAAGTAGCCTTGAGGAATAGAAAAATACTGGAGATACATGTGTATGTGCCAAGCACTTTCCCCTCTTACTGCCTGCTGGTTTGATTTGCTGCAATATTTTACTATTTATTGATTTGAGATAAATTGATAATCCCATTTATGTGAGATGTCTGTTCCTGAAGTGCATATTTGAAATTTGTCTTCAATAGTAACAGACTTGTAAATCACCCGGTATAAGACTTTTTAGCTTTTTTTGCTTTCAAGTTCCCAAGGGAGCTTTACCAGAAACGTGAGGCTTCAAGTTTCATACTTAGCACTATCCACCTGAATTTAAAGGTTGAAGAGTATTGTGTGCAAGAGATTTCACTTTTTTTTTTTTTCCTTAAAACCTCAGTTGAAGCAGCAAAATGCATAATATGTTTAGTTGTATATAGAAAGCGGTCAGGTGTGCTCAGGAGGGCTGAGGTTGGAAGGGAACTCTTGAGGTCATCTGTGCCAACCTCCCCGCTCAAGGTGGGCTCGGCTAACTCAGGCTGCCCAGGACCGTGTGCAGACACCTGTGCTGTACAAGTATTTTAGAGATGTAGAATTATTATTGCTCTTCAGACCGTCTTAAAAAGATGAGAGGGAGGACATTTGCAATTCTAGATGTAATTTTGCATATTAATTTACGCACCTATGTGACAAGCAAACTTGGTCTGTGTTGATTGTTTCATTGGGCTCTCCGTCGACTGGAGAATGAGTTTAACAAATATTTTCACTCTTGCACAAATCAGAGCGCAGATGCTGTGCTTGAAGTGCCACTGTACACAGCATAAGCTCCTACATGTCCATTAAGGAAAATAGGCACGAGTAGGGCAGGTTTTCATGTGAAACTGCTAGCTTCACCTGGCAGGTCACATTGTCATTATCTCCGACTGGAAATGCAGTGGCAGCGCTCTTATGCCCACACTCCTTCAAATATTTCTCTCTTATAGACCCTGGGTGTTGGAAGCAAGATGCTTGTTGTGAGGAATCCTTTGTTTTAGCTTCCAGTGTACTTAAACATGCTGAATTCATAGCACATTGAGCTTGCCACTGTTCAGCAAAGCAGGGGAGTTAGGTGCTCTGCCTCTACTCAAATCTATGAAGGCTGGGACTTTTGCAATGAAGTATAAGAATATTTTGCTGAATTGACACCTTATTGATGGAGGTTTAGTTTGGTCACCAAAAGCTCTACAACCACAAGACAAAAAATTTAAATTGTACGCAAAGGGTCTCTTGCCTTCTCTATTTATTGCACGTGGCTTTGTGTTAAGGGTTACTGTTTTACATGGCATAAGTATTAAATCCAGCTTCAATAGTCATTAATGTTTGCGTGCAGTTGATATACCAATTTCTTTTATGGAAAATAACTTTATCATTTAGTGTACTTGATTTGTCTTGTTATCTTTTTACATGAGAAATTCTACTTTCCTTCATCCAAACCCTTTAAAAGAGCTAATTTCATGAATCTATATTTTCAAGTTGAAAATGAATGACATACAGGGTAAACGTGATGGTGTGATGAACGCATGCCATGTGTAACAGGACGTCTGTCAGCTTCAGCTTTATGTGAACTCTCAAATAAGATGGCCAGCTTCACTTTTATTAACAAAGAAAAAAAATTAGTTCTACATTTTTAAACTTGGGTTTGTGCCTGATAAAAATATAATCCAATAGAGAAACATCTGACAACTTTCAACCTCTCTCTGTTACACCCATGGTCTTCACATCAGCTCCAAGTGAAAGTAGTGTTGTGATTTATGCTCTCTACCACAGCCAGCTCATAAATCTTGCCATTTTTGAATCTTGTGTAATGGATTCCTTGATCCTTTACAAGGCCAACCACTGAGAAGGGCAGTAACTTTCTGATGACAGACTACATGTGTTTGAAGTATTTTTTTTTCTTTTTCCTTCAAAAAAAAAAAGAAACTGTATATTCCTCAGCATTTTCTAGATCTGATGAGTAGAATACTGTATTAATTTTTAGACTTACAGAATCAGTGTTAAAGCAGTAGCATTTAGCACATTCCTTCAGGACAGTCTATATTCAAAAGTGTATGTAACTTGGGTTGGGTCTTTTTGGGATACCCTAAAAATACAAATAATCTAAATACATTAATATTGTGAAAATGTTACTAAGCAGTTGTCAGAAGAGGTGGTTCTTGCTGAGGTGATGCTGGGAAGTAATACATTCTAATTAAATTCCACAGAAAAATCCAGAAAGCATTTCTGTGAGTACACTTTACAAGCTCGTTGAAGGCAGCGGTCTCTTCTCACTGTAAAAACATGAAAACAAATAGTTCTAATTGTTCTTGTTTTCACAGTAATAACTGTCATAGGTTAAAATAGCTATTACCATTAGAGCACTTGTATTAGTTTAGCTTAGCTTATTGAGAGGTATTAATGACTTTATTCTAAAGATGAGAAGGCAAAAAAAAAAAAAAATCAATATCAAAGGAAGCTGCAAGTACTTTGTAAGTAAACAAAGACAGAAGTTAGTCAAGTTTGTGGTAGAAATACATATATTAAGGATGGTGATTTTTTTAAACTTTTAAAACTTAACACCTAGAAGCTTTCCTATGGAAGTATGAAAGTTTCACATCCATAAATTCCTGTGCAGCTTAGATTACACAGTTCATATGAAATATATTAAAGTTTAAATCCTTTCCACTAATCCCTTGAAAATAATTTACATTTCTTTCTAATCTCCAGTTGGTCCTTGCACCTGGAATTGAAAAGCAATGACCTAGGTAATCTGACAGCATCTTTATGATTTCCAGAGATAACGATACTTTAATTAATGTCTAGTATTTTCCTCTTTCCAAGCAGCAGGGAGAAGGCCTTGAAGAGGTGTTCAAGGGGAGTGGGGCATGATATGTATTTATAACTCTTCCATCAATAACCTGTATCTCCAGCCTTCCTCACTGGCTCGATGCCAACATATGCTGGGTGTTTTTACTCTGGACTCCTATGATGACTTTTTACTAAATGTACTATGATACCTACTAGTCTATTTAGGGGTGAGCAGATGGACACAACCAATGAGTTGTGCAAACAGCTATCATCATTCCTGTGTGCTGTATGAGGGACTGCTTGGGGTTTTTTCTCCCCTAGAGGGCAAAAGGAGTTCTGGAGCTGCAATAACACAAAGTTTGATGATATTTTTTTGCCTTAGGAGTAATATTTGGATTATAAACTGAAATAAGTAGTGGCATACGCTGTTTGTGGATTGGCTGCAGGCCCCCCTTCAGAGAAAAATTTTTTGTATGATGCTGAGAAGTCCCACATATAACAAAACACCATTTATTTTATTGCATTACACACATGCTGTAAAAAGTATTGATAGCTCCAGGCAACAGGAGGAATTTCATTTAGGAATTTACATAAATATTAAAAGGTTACGTATCTGTCTTCCTCAGTCAATGTGCAGTGTGTAGGAACACAATGTGGAAAATTTACCCTTCTATTGACCTAATATGCATACAGATGTTACTTCTATTTAGTGAAGTTAAGGTAATAAGAAAGTTAGAGTACTAGTAATGATCTTGCTCACATTTCTGGGACGATACTAAATACTGTGTCCTGTCTTTCAAATGCACGATCGTGATACAGGCTAGAGAAACACCGTGGTCTAAGCAAGGCTGCAGTGCCTATTGTAACAGCTTGGCCAAGCTGTCCCACAGGCTTTCAAACCAAACTGGTCAAAGCAGCGGCTTCTGGCCTTGGGCACCTAGGACTGTCTGCTTAAGGTGAAGCATATTGCTTGTTGTCTTCTGGTGGTACCTGAGGCTGGGCTGTCACTGTTGCTCCCTGCAGCCAGCATCTCCAGCTACTACGTGTAGCTGCTCTCCTTTTTTGGCAGTATGGGCTTCTTGCTTCTTCCTTTTGAGGGAACAGAGAGGTGCAAAGTCATTGAAGTTTTTTTTCCTCAACTACAGCAGCATCCCTCTGGCAGCAGTCTGAAGCTGCCTGTCTTTGAGTAGACCAAAGCTGTATGGCAGTGACTTAGCTCCTGCTGCAGCTGCCAGTGTGTCCGCCTTCCCAACAGGACATCTGCATGGTTTTAAACTGAAAGAGGGTAGATTTGGACTGGACATAAGGAAGACATTTTTTGTAATGAGGCTGGTGAAACACTGATACAGGTTTCCCAGAGAGGTGGTAGATGCCCCATCCCTGGAAACATTCAAGGTCAGGTTGGGCGGGGCTCTGGTTGAAGGAACCTGATCTGGTTGAAGATGTCCCTGCTCACTGCAGGGAGGTTGCACTAGATGACCTGTAAAGGTCCCTTCCAACCCAAGCTATACTATGACTCCGTGTGCGTGGTATTTCCCCTGGGATAGCACAGGGCTGCCGGTGATGTGATCTGGCGTGCATCCTGAGGAGCGTTCCCTAGCTCCTCTCACTCACATATAAGTGTCTTGAAAATATGTCTTGATGTTTAATTCATATCATGAAGCTTGCGATTAGGAGAGAGTAGCTGCTTCAGATTTGGAGCTGGAGGATCTGCTATATCAATTTATATACTTAAGTTAGGCAGGGACTCAAGATCAAGTGTTTTGGCAGGGGACCAGCGAAGCATTACTGTCGCATTTGATTCTTTATTAGGCACTGTAAATGGATATTGGAGTTCAGAGAAAATAAGATCTAGCATAAATACTGGCTTAATTTGTGTATGTTGAATGGGTTTACACCAAGCTTTGCCTTGTTTACTTTCAATTAGATACAGTATGGAAAAGATTTATGTGGCAGTCTACCAAAGGGCCAGTTACTAATGAAGACATTGGTAATTCTATGAGTAATTAAATTTCATCTGAGCTAATTACTGAGGTATTCTAATTCACAAGCCTCTAGCCGCAAGTATTGAAAATCCATTTATTTAACTCAGCTTTTACTTAGTTTCTCGCACTAGTTGATAATACACATTAAATTCTAAAGCATTTCCCTCGGGAATCCCCTTCTCCTCCCTTTCTTGCTGTGGGAGTGTGTCCACAGATACTTCCTTCCTATTTGAAATATCGTAGAAAATGGGCTTCTATACATCTGCATCCACGATAAAGCAAGCTAGAATCCAGAAGCTTTTTTATCTTTAGCAAAGACAAAAACTGTTTTTTGAGGAGAATTTAATCCATGTATTATAAATTCTGTATTCTTTTCCCAGTCATTCTTTCTAAATACATTATCTCCTAATGTATCATGGTATGTAAAACTTGTTCTAGTAGCTATAATATGGTCTTGTGTGACTAGAGCTGATAGCAGAGCCTAATGGAAAAGGAAACTTGACTTGTTTGTAATCAATTCAGAGGCTGGTTGGAGTGAATTTAATGAGAAATCTTAAACAGCTAATGACCTGATTCTTCTTGCGTTTCAGCAAAGCTTATGGAGATTTTATTTTACTTCTTGATGATGTAATTAACGTGATTGTTTTCCCCCTGTATTGAGAGCAAAATGGATAATGTAGCTTGTGAGCAACCTGGTCTAGTGGAAGGTGTCCCTGCCTATGGCAGGGAGGTTGGAACTGAATGATCTTTAAGGTCCCTTCCAACCCAGACCATTCTAAGAAGTATAGCTTTCTGATCAACCCCAATCAGTGCTACTAAAATACATGCCCCACGGCAGTGTCTGTATTCCTTAGGTGTTGTATCTTTTTACAGATAAATTATATATTTTTGTGGAATTAAAAACTACTTTTTGGATATATTTTTTCATACAGAAAGACATTTTTTATCTGAAGTATTTATATCTGTACTTTTTGACCTGAGACACTACTTTAGGAATAAGAGGAATATTGCAGTACATCCATCTTTGTGGAGATGTCAAGCTCTGCAGTACATTCTCCAGTTTAAGGTAGAAAGCAAGCTTTCATTCACTTGCTGTTAAGAAAAGACCATTCTTTGGTGCTTCTAAGCTTGTCTCCTACATCTTTTTAATGTTTTCACAGCAGCTAGAGACTGTCAGATTCCCCCCCCCCCCCCCCCCCCCCGCCCACCTCAACAAACGGCTGCAGAGCACTTCTGAAGAAATTTCAGCTTTTATTCAAATAAGTTACTGTTAGGCTTGATACAGCTCTGCAGTGTCAGATTGCATTTGGGTATTTTTCTCAAGCTATTTCTGATTTTCCTAAAATGTTTGCAGCATTTCATGAAAACCAGAGAGTGAGGGAAGGCTTTTTCCTACCTCATTATTGAGTGTCTTGCTCTTCTTTTCTCTACTGGATGGGCAAGGTTGATGTTAGTATTAGAACAGACTCAATCACAGAAAATACTTCTGCCACAGTCATTGCTACAACTGAAATGTGCACACAGCAAAATAGTACTTCTAAATAGTAACATTAGTTATGTTATCTGATATATTTAGTGTTATTCCTAAGATAGGTCTGTGCCTTTCAGGTAGGTAATGCAAATATGTAAATAACTGCATTGTACAGGGATAAGGTAATAGCCCTTTGAATAGCTGTGATGCTTTTCATGTACAAGGGTGACAGACTGAGCTACTAGAAATATTTGAGTAGAACTGTCTTGTTATCAGCACTGGCAACCAGAAATTCCCACTTTGGTGTCTAATTTGATTTGAAAATTTAGCTATTTCTGTTTTGGTTCTTTGAAATGCACAGAGAATGGAAAATTTCATTGAAAGCAAAGCCTTTTGCTTGAATTAGTATCCATAAAAACTAGCAGATAGATAATAAGTATCAAATGACTTGTAACAAGCTTTTCAGACAAAACTGAAAACAAAAGAATGCGGTAGCATAAACTAATACATAAGAATTGATTTAATTTCTTTTCCGTGTCTCTCTCCATCTTATTCTATTCAACGCATAGTTTGCAACTTCTAGTTTTTATTAAAATAGATTTGAAAGTTTGAAGTACTTTGCATATCTTGGGAAGAAAATTATTTTTAACCTGTTGAATAAATATTTAATGTATACTTTTATTTCTCTGATCTGACTTCAGCTTCAGGCTACATTGGTAAGCAATTGGTAAGCTGTATTTCAATAGTACTTTGCTGGAGACTTCTTCAGATCAAATCTTTCTCCACTTCCACGAGCCAATACTGTCTGGAGACTTCATGAAATGCAGTGTTATTTGCCTACTGTGAAAATAAACAAACATGCCTAGCTATTAATACAGAAATCAGAATGTGTCCTACTATTTATCTATCTGGAGGATATTGCTACTATTTAGTACCAAAAATCTACAAAATGAGTCCACTTTGAGATGATAGAAAGTATGCTCCTAAAATCAATGCTTTAGTGTTCTTGGAACAAATTTCCATGTCATGGTCCCTTCTGCTGGGATGGCTGTGGGCAGTAAGGCCTTTTGCTACCTCCCTCAACTCTCATGGTTTAAAACATAACATTTAAGTCAAACAGAAACTGGTGTGATTCACCTCAGATGCTTGAGGTATAAACAAATGTGAAAATGTGAGGGCGGTTTCATGAGCCATTTGCCCATTTGCTCAGCAAAGAGAGGGGAGCACAGCTGGGAGAATTCACTCCATCAATCATTGCAACCACTTTGTCCCTGTTGGCAAGTGGGAGCCTTTGCTTTCCTCATATGTTTAGTTTGTGCAAGCATACAAAGTCACCACCCTTCACAGCTCAGAAGAAGCTAAATAGTTAAGGATTCAGCTGCAATTAACCTTTGAGAGCTGTCTATGTAATTCCCATTTATGTCTTTTTTTTTTCCTTAAGAAAAAAGTCTTTATATGTCATTAATTTGGTACAGTAGCTTCTATTTAAAATGATAAAAATGTATCTGAATACATGCCTCCAAAAATCTGTTGGACGGTTCTATTTTGCATGTGTCTTACAGCCAGCCTACAATCTTCTATAAAAGTCACATAAATAAAATGAGAGCCTTAACACACAAGTCGATACGCTCTGGTTGGATGGTGGGAGGATAATAATCACATTAGTTAAGGCACTCATAGAATCTTTGCTTTTTTTGTTCTACTTTTCAAGATTTTTGTGTTTGGCTTTGTCCTGGTTTTGCTAGGATAGAGTTAATTTTCTTTTTAGTAATTAGAATAGCTGTATTTCACTTTCAGTGTTTCAGTTCAGACATATCATGAGAAGAACGTTGGTAATGGTACTGGTGTTATGAGTTGCTGCTGGAGCTCAAGGCCACAGTGTTTGGCTGGTTCACAGCTGCATTAGGACTGGGAGGGGGAAGTGCAGTGAACAGCAAACCCCAAACTGGCATTTGGGTGTCAGTTCCATTGGCTTTCTTTGGACCCTTCCTCTGCTTTCTAGGACTTGGGCAGTGGGGCACAAGCCCTTGCCAGTGAAGACCGAGGCAAAAAAGTCTTGAGTACCTCAGCCTTCTCAGTGTCCTGGGTGATCAGATCTCCTGTTGCCTTCCAGAGAGGGCCCACATTTTCCCTAGTTTTCCTTTTCTCCCCAACATACCTATAAAAGCTTTTTTTGTTGCCCTTGATTCTATAGACAAATGCAATTCCTTGCTTTTGTCTATAGAAAATATACAAGGTTTATTTAAAAGAAAAAAATGGAATAATTTCCATTGAAAAAAGTTTGTTATTTTTACTTTACATAATATGAAATTAACTTCAAATGGGATAAATTATCTCATTCTGTAACCTGCTTTTTGTACTACATTATTTCAAATTATTTGTACATAATTGCTTCTTTTTTGTATAAATTTCAGTGAGTTTATAAAAGCATCTACAATGAATCATTCCCTTTTGAATTTCAGATGGCATCCAAGCTTGGTAACAGAAGGTACAAGGGATTAATATTTCACTGCAAAACAACAGTTTGAGCAGGTGGTACTTGATGCTATTACACATATAGGTCACTTGGGAGAGTGCTTAATCACTGAACTGAATATTAATTAGAACAGCTTTCTCAGCTGATTTTTTAAAGAAGGAATACTGCTTAAGGAGGAGGTGGGGGGAAACCCACCAAACCTACCAAAATCTAGAGTTTTTGAAATTAAGCTTATTATTGTAAAAACTCGCTATACAAGTCGGGATTTTTTTAGATGGAGTAATTTTTTTATAAATAGGAGCCACTTTAATTTGGAGTATAATCTGGGTGCGTCCTCAGCATTTCTTCTTAATTTTTCTGCACTTACCTGCCTGGATTTCACACTCTCCTGTTGAAATGCCTGACTGAAAGTGCTTGATGACTTCAAGCTGTAGGTGTGCATAGGTACAAAACAGTACTTTACAAACTTTTTGGCTTGAAATCCTGAAAAGAAATACGGGATTAATGTATCTAAATTGAAAAACTAAACTATTGACAAAAACAGCAGAGCAGATGACTTCATTGTGTGAGTTGCAGAACGTAAAATCCACTTTCCTTGACTTGTTTTTCTGTACCAAGTCATGCTTTAAAAAACCTCTTTAAATTATTCAAGATCTTGTTTTTAAAAGGTGTAAGGTAAGCTTGCAAGATGCTTAGATGTTTTGAAACATAACATTAATCTCTTTTGGCCACCTCTAACATTGCCATGGATTAAGTCCTCTGAAGTTCAGAAATCCAGCAGAAGAGCTGATGGAGTTTCCTGGAGGCAATGCTAGCTGTTGCCTCTGCAGTGCCCGCAGTACGGCAGCTGGCATTGATGTGCCACTGCTGCAACGTCCGAGACTCCTTTAGGAGCTTTGCATTTTCCCAGGGCCCTGTTTGGGAGCCACTGGCTGTCACCACTGCATGATAGTGATGAGCAGCAGGATTCTCCATCTGCCCCAGGTGGAGACACGGGGATTGCACAGCTGTCTTGCAGAGTGGGTGCTTGGAGGCTCTTCCAGTTGGATAGAAGAAGGTGTTTCACTCAGAAAATGAGTTTAGAAATTTAAGAAGGAGGGTGGTTCCAGGGAGGGCCCTGGTGTGGGGCTGGGACCTCCAGGGAGGCAGCTACCCTGCCCTGCTTCCCTTTGCCTCCCAGCACAGGGCAGAAAAATCTCCTTCTGGGAGAGGCAACTTTACCTTCTTGCCCCCTGTCTTCTGAGTTCAAAGCCCTACTCCTTTTTCCCCCCTGGCTCCCACCAGCTTTGAGCATTGCCCTTTCTGTCCTTTAATGCAAGGTCCTGGGGCAGTGTCATGCTCTTGTGTTTTCAGGCTGGTTCCCGTGTTCAGGTGGTGCACGTGTGATTTCACCGGGGCTTGGATGGTCCCATTAACTGCCTTGAAACGCCTTTGAGAAGGCTGATGTTCAGCGACAGTGATACAATACACAGCTGAGGAGATGCTGCATTGCGTTTTTCTTTAAGAGCATTATCCTTATGAGGCCTGGTTTAGCATTGCAAAATGATGAAGCAGTGTGAATACTACTGCTTTGACGTATTTCCAGCTGCATTTGGGATAAAGCATAATGTCACTTTTTGGTTACTGCCATGCAAATGGATCCTTATCTTTCCTGTATAACAGTCTGTTCCCTGAGCCCTAGGGTTTGCTCATTGGAAGCTCTTGGTGAAATTCAGGTTTTACATATAATGGTAATACAGTCCTGTGAATGTGAAAATATTTTTGTTTGAAAGCTTAGCTTAGCTGGGGTAGAAATTAGTTTAAAACGGACTCTGAATTGAACCCTACCCATGCATAAAGAACGCCAGCAATATGGCACTCTGTCAAAGATACCTGGGGTAAGAAGGTTACGCAGTGGCATAGGAGTTGGGGAAAAGGGGAAATACGTCTCGAGATTTCAGGTTAGGTCTTGTTAAATGGGAGCTCCTGGGAGACTGAGTCTGAGTGTTGATTCTCAGAGTAAGCACCAAAGGTAGCTGGTGCCTAAGAAAAAAGCATGGGTACTGGCTGGAGACTCCAGTGGTGGACATAAGGTGGCTAGACTGAAGAATGCAGAATAGAAACTAAAAAACTAATAAAAAAGCCTAGAGTCTAGATGATGATGCTGAATTTTTAACAAGGAACAAAGACTTGGAAAATCAAGATTTGAGAAGGGGGGAAAAACCCAATATATGACTGATATAGGTTTGAGTCATGGGGTTTTTAGCTGGGACAGAGCTTGGTTTCTTTTTAGTAGCTAGAATAGTGCTGTTTTGGTTTCAGCTGGGATTTGTTACAAGAATGATGTTGATAACACTCATGTTTTCAATTGTAGCTGGAAGTTGAAGGACTTTGTGTTTTGCTAGTCTATAGGTGCAAGGTCTGGGGAGGGTGAGGAATATTAAAATTAGTAAGCTAGACTGGCATTTGGATACACCAATGGGATATTCCATATCATATAATGTTCAGTGTATTAATGAGGGCCTCTCTCTCTGGCTCTTGCTCTTCTGGGATTGCGGTTTCAGTTTTTTGTATCGTTGTTCCTGTTCCTCCAGGATAGTTATGCAAGAACAGGCTGGGCTTGGTCAGCAGGTGGTGAGCAATTGCACTGGGTATCATTAATTTGCATATTTGATTATTATTTTAACATCATTATGATTTTAAGTTTTGTTTTATTTCAATTATGAAATTGTTCTTATCTCAACCTAAGCGTATCCTTACCCTTACTCCTCCAGTTCTGTTCCCTAGTGGGGGGAGAGTGAGCGAGTGGCTGCGTTGGCTGCTGGCCAAGTGAAACCACCACAGAGGTAGAAGACCCAGTTTACTGGGGAGAGTTGGATGGCTTGAGAATCTGTTGCCACAAGAGCATGTCTCCTTACAGAGCCAAGAATGACATTCCATGTTCTTGACTTTTGTTGTCAGTAGACATGTGAAAACTTTTTGGCCAGTTCTGTCCCCAAAAACGAGTGGCTGCGTTGGCTGCTGGCCAAGTGAAACCACCACAGAGGTAGAAGACCCAGTTTACTGGGGAGAGTTGGATGGCTTGAGAATCTGTTGCCACAAGAGCATGTCTCCTTACAGAGCCAAGAATGACATTCCATGTTCTTGACTTTTGTTGTCAGTAGACATGTGAAAACTTTTTGGCCAGTTCTGTCCCCAAAAACCTG
>NW_010302915.1:0-6300 GCF_000700745.2 Antrostomus carolinensis | reverse complement strand
AAGAGCTTTGTTTGTTTTACATGAGTTTCAAAACGTTATTAATGGACAAAGTGGTCCCAAGGACATGGGATTTGGCTTTAATTATGAAGCAGCAAACAAGGACATTGCATGCTACTTTAAAAAATTAAGAAAATGAAGTATTTATAGTCAAATATTGTTAATGACTCTTGCAACAGAAGTTTGCCTCCAGTTGTGTGCTGTACAGTAGTCCTTAATTACGTTATCTCATGCTATTTTTTCCAAAGTATTCTTTCCTTATTCAGTTTTGTGAGATTGACAGGTTTTGCTTAATGAACAGATGTTCACTATTTTGTACAATGTGTGGCCTCAGGCTTTATTTCCTGCATTTTATTCAGACCTTGACTCTGAAGTCAAAATGATTCTTTTCCTCAGGGGCTTTTCATGATGCTCATCACTGTAATATCTGAATAGCTTCTCCCAAAATAATTAATTTACCTTCACAACACCCTTGAGGTGTGCAAGTTTTATCTGTCTTTTACAAGCAAGCAATAAAGGCAGAATGAGATGGAGATCAAATACCTCCTCTGTTTTCCGACTGCTGAATCTGAGATACCCAAGTCACTGTCATGACAGGCACTTTGTGTCAGTTTCTTTCTAGGCTCAAAACATTAAACTTTGGGCTTTTATTTCTAAATTTTAGTGCTCATCAATTCATATCACGGGACATTAAATTGGGGAACCTAAAAAAGAGAAAACCAAATTTTCTCTTGTCTCTCATCACTTGGTTTGTGTGATTCACTTGGCATCCTAAGCATCCTCTGTCAGGATCAGAATCTGGGCCTTAAAGCAGCAGTTACCCTGACATAACTCGCTGCTTTTTCCTTTCTCTCATACTGGTAAATGTGTGCAAGAAATTGAACAGAGATCCCACAAATGAGTGCTCATCCATAGTCACTCTTTCTCTTTGAAGTGGACTGGATCTGTGCACAAAAGGAATCATCTTCTAGGGAAGGTATCATAAATAACTTCATCATTTATCTGCCTGCTTATACACTGGGAGGGGCTAAACTCAGGTTAAGGTTAGTCTTTGGTACACTATGATTTGGGTTTATTAGTGCTAGTCTTTGAAGCTTTAATGCTCTCCTCTGTATCTCAGTTTTTTGTAATATATTTTTTTCTTTAAACAACGATGACAATCTAGAAAATGTGCAATTATCAGGTAATAAAAATGAGTGCTCCCCAGTTCATTAAGTAGATTATGAATTTGTAGATATTGTTTATATTACAATGAATTTTAATACATTATATTGTTAGTTTCTAATAATTTGTAGACTGTTCACTCAAGTTTTGTTATGAAAGAAAAAAATAATCAGTGGAACTTGTAATTTCTCCCTGAAGCAGTTAAATTAAACAATTAAGGAACAATTACAAATATCTGTATGAACAGAAATTAACTTTCAGTATCATAAATAGAGCAGCTGTCCAGAAGAGGCCCTGATTAGAGAGGAAGCATTTGTTCCAAAAATGCTTCTCCTGATGTTGACAGGATGATTTTGTTTTTAATTGAAGGAAATAGAGAAATGAAACACCACTAATGCTTGTTACTGAAAGGTTAACTACTCCAATCGCTGTATTCCAAGAGCATCTTGAAATACCTGCTCTGTTCTTGATAGGATAGTACCTCCATGTACTGTGTGAAGCTCAGTGCCTGATAAATCTGAGGTTTTTGCCTTACAGTGCCAATTCATTACTAATCCATCAATAAAAGTCATATTTGGATTTCTTTGGGAAATAATCCCTTTATGCACCTATCAAAATATACAAAGGTAAATTTAAAATGAAAATGACAGCATTTATATGCAATATTATAAATGGTTAAACGTCAAGCTTGGTTGACGGAAGGTTTATTGATTGTTTCCAGTCAATGGGAGCCCAGAGTTCACTTCCCCCGCTTATGTGCACCAAAAATGATACCTTTCATGGGATGTTACTCCAGGAAGGCTCTGTAATTACCCCATGTGTAGATATCTGAAAGCTATTCTACTTCATATAAAGGAATTAAAAATATTCTAATAAGCAGTGAGATTGAGTAAAGAGAATAAGCTGTGTGAATTGCTGCTCTCTTTCTTGTTGGGAAATCTTGAGTTTCAGTCTCTGTTTCCAGGACTGTTTTGTTCACTTTCACTGTACTTCATCCAGTGCTGGTAGTATTATATAACTTCTCCTCCTTCTCCTCACCCTGCTTATGTATTTAAAGACTTCACACTTCTTAAAATCTTTTGAAGTAGGTGTTTATGTGCCTAATTTCAGGAGAAAGGCCCATGGTTATGGGTAAAGGTTCGCTCCTGTAGGTCAGAATTGCAGAAACATGTGTGGGACTTAACATCTGGAGAGGTAAAAAACTGCTTATCTTTTATTACAGGTTCCTTTCTATTAGCTGTATCTGGCAGCATCTTGCTCAGGATAGTGGTTGCTGGAGTCCATCTCTATTCCTTTTTTACTGCCTCATTTAAGGGCTGTGTATAGGCTACAAAGGGTGCCCAAATACTAAGACTTGCCAACACTGAACGTCTTAATGAATGTGGCCTTTGTAGATCTAGCTTTCTAAGGTCTTTGTATTTCATACTCCACTCAGTAGAGATATTTCTCTGTCGTGTGTAGATGTGAGGTGGCAAGATGCATGGGTATGAGACTGGGGATGTGGCGCAGAAAGATAAGAAATGCAAAGAGCACTTGGGGAGTGAGTGTGGTTCCTGCCATTTGCAGAGAGACCAGACTCCATATCTCAGAGATGTGAGGGCCCTGGGGTTTACTGGGGCACAGGTTTGTGTTGTAGCGGCTCCTCTTACAGGGATGTGCTACTGGCAGCATAATCTAGGTCCCGAGGTGATCCTCCTTCAGTTCTGAAAGACAAGAATGTTATTCCCCCCGCCCTGGTCCTGGTTTGTTGATAGGGCTTTGAATGCCTTGGGGTAGGGATAGTCTTTGTGTTCAAATCCCAGTCAAGCTGCTCACCCCGGAAAAGATGATAACTAGTAAATTTTTAATGGCTTTTGTGGTACAATTTTGTTTCTTCAGCAGTTCAGCCTGCTCTCTCCATCTCCCTGCTGCACAAGCCTGGACTGATACGCTCCTCCCAGTGGCTGAAGTTGGCAAATCTTTCTTAAATCAAAAAGTTGCACTGAACTTCGTTAAACAAACTCGATTTTTTTCCCTACTTTGGTCTGTTGTATCTTCTAGTGTAACACAGGAATGGTGGCCAGCCTCTGGGACGTAGTTTGCAGTTAGTGGCAGACTGTGCTGTTCATTTGATGGTTATCTCCTGAAAGGAAATACTTTCAGACTCATAAGCCATGGAGAAACTGCCACTGTCCAGAAAGTTGAGCTGCTGCTATAAAAGCATCAGCACTAGCACCATTACACTCTTGGGGGAAACTTTGTTTCCTGATCTTTGAATAGGGATATGGCTTTTAAAGTTAGTGGCAGGGTTTATAGGGAGAAATGAGTGTGAAGAAAACTTTATTAATAATTAAGGATCTTACAGATTTCAACTCAAAATGTCACCAGAAAAGGGGAGGAGAGGGAGAAAATATGAATGGCATCATATGTTTGCATAGCATTATGACTGTTTAACAACAAAGACACTGTGCTAGTACATAGGGAACATGAAAATAACAGTTCACGTTCTACTTTTTCCCTAACTGAAGCTGTCTTTTGAGTGACAGGCTTTGACAAGGTCACAATCTGCACATCTTGTGAATCTGACTGATCTTAATGACCTGAAACAGGGCAAGCAGAAACTGTCACTGTCAGAGGAAGGTTGTCCAGAACACCAGAAAGAGTTAACAGCATCCAATATTTATGAATGCAGTGGTGAAAGTTGCTAACATGACATAAAAATGTGCAGTGTGCTGCCTGAGCCTGTAGAAGGTGGCACAGCTGCTGTGCGTTGTTGTCCGCTCCTGCTCTGCATGTCTGATTTGTGGGCAATTTGGCAAAATCTATTGGTTCTTTTTGTAACCATTATCTGTGTATGCATGTGAATATGAGAAATATTTACTCTTTCATTTAAGATGCCTGTTAGACTCCATTGACATGTTTATTGCTTTTTTCCCAAATGCTGAAGGAACAGCAGGTCAAAGTGATGATAAAAAAAATGGATATTTTTTCCTCAGTGGTATCTGTGCTACAGAAGTTGCTGTCAGTCATCTGTGACCAATACATCTGGAGTTGACACTTTCAGCAGAAACATTTGGAGGACGTAAACAATGCTGAAAGCTCCTAGGAGAGAGTCTCTTTGTCTGTGCTTTTGCATTTTTTTTTTTAGTATAGTGAGCTCTGTGTTGGATTCTTTGGATGCTGCTTGTTTCAAAAAAGAGGAAAGAGAAGACAGTTTTTTTGAAATGGACAGTTATTTATTATCTCACGCTATAGAAGTATTCATTTTTGTACTAAGTAATTAAGTAAAATTTTTATTTTGTTATGTTTTCAGAATGCTAGTAATAGGTTTTTGTTTTCAATAATATCTATTGTATAAATAGATATTTTATAATTGTGATCTGATCATGCTAATACATTATTAAGCACTCTAGAGCGCGAGTTCAACAAGTCATTTCTGCTCTTTCCCATGCTGGTAGGTCATTGTTACAATTAATTCAGTGCAAAGATTTCTTCATGATTTACATTCCGATCTTAGGTCTGCAATGCTGGAGATGACCACTGGATGGGACCATTGCATTTTACTTAATACAGTGTTGCAAAACCTTTGCTGTATGTGACTGAAATACATGCTAATAAGAAAAAAAGCTTTTATTAAATAATGATGTTACCACTAATGTTTGATTTAAAAAAAAAATAAATGTATAAAACCATAAGAAAGCAGATTTTAAGTAGCGCTTCTATGAATTTGGAATAATCAAGAGGGGATTTTTTCTCTTTTGCAATCTGCAGTTGTTTTATGTGGAATAATCAGAGTTGAAAAGCAAATGGAACTTAAATTACACTTTTTGAAGTCACGAGGGCTAATAAGAAAGATGTGTGCACTATACAGTAGTATTAGCCAGCAGATTATGCAGCCAGAAGTTTTTCAAGACTTAACATTGTTTGGCAGATAGCAAGAAGCTTCCACTCTGGGAGATGTTAGGCAAGAGGCTTTTAAGAAGTCATGCTTCAATTATTCTGGATAATTAAAAAGCAAGTAAGTCTGTAATTAAGGGTGTAGTTGTTCATTTGTGTGTTTTTTTGTTATTTTTCCAAGGGAAGTTCAATGTTAATTTAGAGCTAAGATTATGGGGTTTATTCTCTCCTGCCTTTCACTTTGAGTGGATGAGTATGATAGTTGCTGTCAAAACACTGTGCTACGTGTGGGACCTCCAGAGATGAACATTTGAGCTGATCAGCAGTTTGGATTTAAGGAACTAGCTCCTATATTTGGAAACTTTTAACAAATTCATGTCATCTCAGATCCGTGCCAAGATATTCTTTGCATGGTGAAGTAGTTCAGGTAGACAAGTGCAGTCTGATTTAATCTAAGAATCCTTTGCCGATGGTGCTGGGGTTTGTTAGTATAGTCGCTCTAAGGATCTGCACGTGAACTACTGAAGTTTGCTTGTATCACCAAGTTAGTTACCAAATTTGTAAAATGATACCAAAGTTAGGCTAAATATTTAAACCCATTATTTCTTCAGAAAGAGAAGAAAAGAGCACTTTAGAAGTAGCCTTCATTTGTTAGAAGTTTGGAGGAAATCCAGGCCTTTTGGGGAAAAGAAGACAGCATGTTTAAATTGCGGCATGAAGGAAATTGTAAGTTAGGAAATGATTAGCTAGAGCAAACTATTTGCTTAGTTGTTTTTCAGCCTCGCTTTTCAGATTGCTGAGAACAGCTGTATTTCCCAAGCTAGATGAACTAAGACTGCTGCCTTGTCTCCTTTGCTGTGACCTGAGTGTGAAGTGGTGGTGGAGCTCTCTTTCTCCACTCACCCCAGTGGTTATCTTTAAATTTTAAAAACCGATCAGATTTCACAAAACAAGAATCACCTTGCTTATTGAATATCTGACAAAGATGGCTACTCAAGACATAAGTAAAACCAAAACCATGTCTCTGCTAGTTAGCCTTTTCATGTTTGTCACTTGGAGTCATTTAGCCTTATTTGACTTCTGCTGCCAAAATGTGTACCACCTTAAAAGAGTCATTATAGATACCTGTAACTTTGACATCTCCAGCTGGATCATTGTTAGTAGGTTGCTTCAAATCTGTTCAGAAACAGCTTAACACCGAAGCAGCAGCTCACTGTGCCAGCCCTGAGGCGGCCATGTTTGGCAGAGTGCGCAGCCGCAGCC
>NW_010302914.1:9289-25390 GCF_000700745.2 Antrostomus carolinensis | reverse complement strand
CTAGTGCTCATTGCCTCAGCCTGGGCTGGGGAGGGTACATCTTGGGAGCCAGGGGAACTTTGAAGCTTATCACAAGCTGGACCCTTCCCCCACTACCAAAAACGGCCCCACGCCCCCACACACACAAACCAAACAGAAGTGATTGCAAAAGGAACAAAAGCAGTGGCACAAACTTTGAAAACTCTCAAAAATGAGAAGAGCTGAGCTCTTGACACCACAGAGATTTTGGACACAGTCGTGTCTGGAGAAAGCTAGTAATAATAATGACAATAATTAAGGGAAGGAAGGTGTTACCTGGTAAAAAGTGGTGGGTCAGGCTGAAGAACAGCCAACTGGTCTTCTCTGTCCCTGCAGAGAGTATGTGATCAATGGCACTTTGTGTGTCTTTCATCTGCAGCCACTTCATGCCAATTCCACCCAGACTGAGAAGACCTCTCTTTTGCCAGCCCAGAAGATATATCTGGTAAAAGAAGTGGCTCGCTAGGGTCTGCTAAAGAAAATACATTTTGTGCTGAAGCCTGGAAAGCCCATGAGGAGCCTGCCTTTGGCAGATGAGCTCAGGGAAGAGTTAAAACACAGTTCCATGCTTTCAACAGGAAAAAAAAGTTTCCCCCCTTCCTTTCCTTCCTTTTTTTTTTTTTTTTTTTCCTCCACTCACTCTTAAAAAATAGCTTCATTTTCACTTCACTGAAACTGGAGAGGCAGGAAATAATACAAAGGCTCTTTACAAAGCCTGACTTCTTTTTTTCTGTGGCATCTGTGTTGAAGTATCTGTGATGGTAACAGCCTCTGCTCTCTCTTCACAGTACTCAGCTTCATCAAATATTCCCTCCCTCGAGGCCGTGCCATACGATGGTGGGACTCCCTCTCCCAGCTCCATTGTGTTTCCAGTCACACCCAGAGCTGCTTACAGAGCTCGGGCAGAGAAAAAGGAAAAGCAATTCTGCTTTGCTTCTCCCTCAGCAAGGGAAGGAAGGGGCTGTGGCCGTGGGTTTGCTCTACCCTCAGCCTCCCTGTCCCCCCAGGAGGCCGCATTTGAGTAGACCATGACTATGGGCCACTCAGACCAGAGGGGACCCTCATGACAGAGCTGTTCCCGCCCAGGTACACTCATCAAGTCACTGTTTTCTAGGCGTATTTTATTTTATTCTCCTGGAGAAAAGGAGGCTGAGGTGACACCCTCTGGCTCTGTCCAAGTCCTTGAAAGAGGGTGGAGAGAGGTGGGGATGGGTCTGTTCAACCAAGGACCAAGGGACAGGACAAGAGGAAATGGCCTCAAGTTGTGCCCAGGGCAGTTGAGATGGGATGTGAGGAAGAATTTCTTTGCTGAAAGGGTTCTGAGGCATTGGAAGGGGTTGCCCAGGGCAGTGGTGGAGTCCCCATCCCTGGAGGGATTGAAGAGTCGTGTAGACATAGTGCTGAGGGACATGGGTGAGTCAGGGACTTGGCAGTGTTGGGTTCACGGTTGGACTCAATGATCTTGAAGGGCTTTTCCAATCCAGGCCATTCTGGGATTCTGTAAACCCCTTTTGGATTGTTTAATCAGCACATAGTCCTTCTCTTCTAGTTTGCCAGGACCGATGGAGTGGTGGGCACAGATGGTGGGAGCTGGTTTTGCTCCCTGTGCAGCCCCTCGCTGCTGCCAGCAGTACCTGCATCTCCTGGCAGAGCCCCTGCTCCCCTCCTTCCCCACAAACCCAGATGCCTGCTGGTCCCAGGCCAATGCCAGACAGCCGTGCTTTGCTCTGCCAGTCCATCCTGGGGAGCGTGGGCTGGCAGAGGGGAGAGTCCCTGCTCACGTTTCCCCACCATTCCCCAGGACTCCCCACTCTACGCATGGTTGGCAGCTCTGCTCCAGCATCCACAGTGACATCCTCTGCTATAGCAGGTGATGATGATCTGCTGATTGCATCAAGGTGGTCAGCTCAGAGATTAACCATCCCACTGTCCCCTCAGCCAGCAACGCTGATGGCATTGCAATTGCCCAGTGCAGTTCATGTCACTGTCCTTATTCCCACCCATAGTGAGAGCACGAGGACAACCTGACACACACACACACGTGGGCACAGAGACTTTCTGCTCCTTTCCCATTCCCTGAAGGGCAGGGAGCTGGTCAGCCCCAGCCAGCACGCCTTGGGTGCCTCTTCCCAGTGAAGATCCCAAACAGGAGTCTGAGGATGACTCTCGTCATCTAAGGGAGGGCGTGTAGCAGAAGAGTGGTGAGGGCCATGTGCCCTGGGCACAAGGAGGTGCTGGGAGCAGGGAGCATCCCTGCACCCTTGCTCAGAGCACACAGCATGGAGAACCAGACCATGGGTAACCCTCAGGTCCTGGAGGCAGCAAAGAGGCCACAGCAGCAAACTAAAAAGGGTGAGATGACCCTGTGGCAACGTCTGCTGGGACCTTCAGCAGAGCAGGCAGGACCGTGAAGTCCTCCAGCTGCCATGCCTGTGTGTGTGCATGCAGAGGTACAATGCTGTGAGTGACAGGCCCTGCTCATGAGTCCAGGATCTCCCCAACCACTGCTCCAGGAGCTGCAGATGTCTCAGTAACTTGAAAGGTAAGGTCATGACAGAGGTTGTGGAGCATGGGAGGCTGAATGTGGGCTCCAGGAGGACCCTGTACAGCTCCTGCCCAAGGGAGATGCTCTTATCCAAGCATCTCAGAGCTGGCAATGAGCAGCAGGGCTGGGTCAGCCCCAAAGGCAGCTCAGTGTATGCGGTGATGCTCGTGGTGATGGGCAGGCTGCTGCTGCAGCTCTCACAATCCCTCCCTCACCACTCTGGTACATCACCACTCCAGGAACTCCTCTTCCCACTCCCACACTGACCTCAAACCCTCCAGGAGATTGCACTCATGCTGTTTTTTTCCAGAAATATCATTTCCCTAATAGAAGTGTTACTGTTTTCACCTCTCCCTGGTGCGGACACACTCTATTCTCTTTCATGTTTTAATTAAGTCTCAAGTTCCTCTAGTATTTCCACTGTAAAAATTGCCTCAGAACAGCACATTTCACCTCCTCCTCAGGACCACGCAAGGACAGTTTCCCTCTCCAGGTGGTGGAGAAGGACATCCCACGAACCACTGGCCAGGTTTCCCTGCCCTCCACTGGACCTGTTATGGTGATGCTCATGATCTAAAGAGTGAGAAAAGACTGGAGCACCCTACCCCAGGGCACCCTGCAGAGACCATCTGCCTGGTGCAGCAAGAACTCGTCGTGGAACACAGAGATGAAGGATCAGAAGCCACCTGCAGTCTGCAGAGAAAAGGATCCTCACACAGGTGATGGTAGAAGAGACCAAGATGTGGGTCAGCATGTCCAGTCCTGTCCTCAGAGCTCCTCCCTGCACCTCAGCAGCCTCAAATGCTACTTCATCCCCACGGAAATGTGAGCAGGAGTCACACAGAGTGTGGCTGATGTCCAGCCTCACTGGCCCAGCACCTGGTCCTGTATGTCCATGTGTGATCCCACATATGTGACTTACCAGGCTGGCCCTGGCAGAGCCACGTACAACATGGTGAGGGAGGGTTTCAAGGTCAAACTCAGCTTGGAAAAAAAGCAGTGGAAGTAGGAGCTTTTAAACCTGTGCACCTGCTTCCCTGTTTACCAGTTCTGCCTTGCTTTGAACTGGGTAAAAAATAATTAAAGAAAAAAAATAAAGAAAAAAGCAAAAACAAATTAATCATTTATTTCAAGACAGATTTTGGGCTGATGTGAAAATATTTGGGTTTCTTCCCACAGAATCCATTTTGTCTCCTCTGTGAGGGAGCAGTCAGCCCCAGGGCCAGCAGAATCACAGAATGTTGGGAATTGGAAGGGACCTCGAAAGATCATCCAGTCCAATCCCCCTGCTGGAGCAGGAACCTAAATGAGATCACACAGGAAGGCATCCAGGCAGGTCTTGAATGTCTCCAGAGGAGGAGACTCCACAACCTCCCTGGGCCCCAGGATGCTTTGAGGAAGGAGAAAAAGAGTCTCTTCAGAGGATTTCATCCCACAAAAACAGTAGGACTGGACACAGTGACCCTCCAGTCCTCCAGCTCTGCACCCAAGATCCCTACCCTGATGAGTTCCTGGGATCAAAGAATCATAGAATGGTTTGGGTTGGAAGGGACCTTAAAGATCATCCAGTTCCAACCCCCCTGCCATCAGCAGGGACACCTTCCACTAGACCAGGTTTCTCAAAGCCTCATCCAAACTGGCCTTCAACACTTCCAGAGAGGGATGCCCACCGTGAGTCAGTGCCACAGCTGTGACAATTACACCACGGGGCCTCGCTCCTCTAACAAACAATTCCAAAGTGATCAGCCCCAAAAAAACACAGTGACTTGCTCAGTGAGCCCCTGGCCCGCTCATTTGCAGTAATTAAGAACTGCCCAAGCCTTGTGTAGAGAATATCTTGGCAGAGCAAGGGCATGATGTTTTACTTAAGGTCTGCCTGCACAACCCAGCTCATAGCCCTGAAGGCAGTGCCCCTGAAGTCTCCTTAAAAGATAAGGATGAGAAGCAACAGCAAGGTCATAAACAGAAGGGAGGATGTTCAACAGGATTGGCTGGCCACGGGGGGGGGGAGGAAGTGCCACCTGGAAGTGGAAGAAGGGAAAGACTGAGGATGGCATGAATGCGGAAGTAGATTCACTTATAACCAATTATAAGTTGACATGTGTGATATTTAGTTAATTAAACCAATAGTAGTTTGTTTGTACCACATGAACCCTGTAGAACCCCATAAAAGTGTGTTGTTTTAAGCTAATAAAGGTCACTTTACAAAAGTTCACTCTTACCTCCATGAGGACTCCGTGAATATTTCAGGACTTCTTCCTACAGCCTTGCCTCCTCGCTGGCTGTGCAGGGTGAGCACATCTGGGTGCACAGGGCTGTGTGGGGCTGCTGCACCATGGACCACATCCCACCACGGGCATGGGGTCCCTAAAGGGTGTCCCCATCCCAAAGTCTCCGTGGTGTCCTGTGGCAGGAAGCAGGACATTGCTTCTCCTCCCTCCTACCTCACCTACAGCCCAGTCCATCCCACTGGTCCCTTCACGTAGACCCTCCATCAGCCACCCCACCTTCTCCCATCCCAGTAGGAAGCTCTGCCATGGAGATGACACAGCAAGAGCACAGGCACACACCAGCTCGGGTGGAAAAGTGGGTGCAAAAGGTGCAGCACGGGACAAATTATCTCAGATGTCCTCCAAGTGTGGGACCCCAGACACTGGGGAGCGAGTGTAAGAATCAGCTAACCACCACCAAGGCCTCTGGGTGGATCTGCTCCTGGCTCATCTGTATCACAAGCCGCATCCTCCTGCAATTACCTAATGTAACAACACTGCAAGTTATTTACATATTTATAGAGTATTTACCCTAAACCTCATAATACTACAAAAAATTGATCATACAGCTCGTAATTTAAATGAAAAATTGTTATTCATACATTTTCATTGTAATGTCACATGCCACAAAATATTACAGGTTCATGAGGCAGCCAGTGCTCTGCTAATAATTAGAATACATTACCACGTTGATGAGGCATTTACACAAAACTGCAGAATCGTCTCAGAACTGCCGAAATGTTCCCAGCACCCCAATTAGAATATGTCAGAGGCTTTTATTTATGCTGTAGATTGTGTGGAATAAATCACACCTTTTGCCTAATTCCAGATACTTTACACACTGCAGAACATATGTGTCATCACCTCTTGGTCCTCTTCAGACACCTTGGGGTGCAGGTGCTTTGAGCTCAGCACAGCCAGTGCCTTCATGAACATGAGGGGTTAATGAGTCTCGCTGCTCAGAGGGTCTGTAGAGACAACAGCTGTGGCAGTTGTGTGGTGGATCCTTCCCCATGGGAGGTGCAGAGGGTCTGGGTGTGACTGGAGACCCAGTGTGGGAGCTCTGCAGATGGTCCCTGGGAGATGGCCCCAGGGGATGGATGAGCAGAGGGCACAGGGTCTGTGGAGAGCTGATGAGCTGTGCTCTGAGGGGCAGATGTGTCCACACCTCCCCTCTCACTTTGGTTCCTCCATCCCTCCTGCACAGCTCTACTGCCTCCTCTGTCTCCTTTCCCTGCTTCTGACCTGCTAGAGCCTCTGCTCCTAGGACTCACCTCCCTCCTACGTCACCTTCTACAGCCCAGTCCATCCCACTGGTCCCTTCACATAGACCCTCCATCAGCCACCCCACCTTCTCCCATTCCAGTTGTAAGTCCCCTAACAATTAATTACTCCCCCTCATCAGATCATGTGGTCCCACTAGCAGAGAGTCACGGCTGCTCTGCTCCCCAGGTGGACCTCTTCTCTCCCGGGATGGTCCAATGCCAGCCAAGGCAATAGGAATACCCCCTTGCCCTGCTCCCAGCTGCTGCTGTGGCTTCTGGGCCTCTCTCAAATGCCTGTGTGGAAAGTGGAGATCCAGAATGTAGGGTCCAATCCCACCTGGGCCCCTAAGTGATGGAGATGATGATAGAGTAGGGCTTTCCTATGAGAGCTGGTGGGATTAGGACACCCCAGAACACGCCAGCACCCTGTTGATCAAGCAGGTATCACTACACCCACCATGAGCAAAGGCTGACAGCCCTCATTTCCAGGCAAACTAGCCTGGCACATCTCTTACACACATCTTGGGGGTTTTTTGGTAGAAGAGGAAGTGTGCCTCCTATTTGCCTGGTCACTCATCCCAAGTGCTGGCAACAGCTGTGTCTGCACAGGCTGCTCGCTGAACCCGGCTTTTGGGGTTACCCACCTTCTGCATCAAAGGCTGCCTGACCCAGCACCCCAGAGCAGCCATCCCAAATCATCCCAGCAATGCAACCGGCCACCCAGCAATGGCACAGAGCAGGGAAGTGAGACATTCAGTGGGGAAATAGATTTACGTGTTGTCACGCCTTGAAGGAGCAATTACCGATGACAGGTGCTGCAGCAATGAGCTGTGAAGTTATGACAAATGCCCCAGCAGCACCCCTCTAACAAATAACCAGAAGGTGAGAACGCAGCAGGGAAACACCAGCTGAATAGGGAAAACTTGCCTGTGTCTCTGGAAAACATCTTTCATTCCGCTGGGTTCATTATGGTGTTGGCTTTTCTTAATGCTCTCTGAAGCCAATAGCATCGGCCCTCGGGAGCCCCAGCTGGCAGCAAGCGCCTTGCTCTGCTCACTCCTGTGT
This sequence comes from Antrostomus carolinensis, assembly GCF_000700745.2. NCBI lineage: Eukaryota > Metazoa > Chordata > Aves > Caprimulgiformes > Caprimulgidae > Antrostomus > Antrostomus carolinensis. The sequence goes on along the minus strand of NW_010302914.1, from coordinate 18,227 downwards.
GCCAGGCTCACCCAGACACACCACGATGCCTGGGCAGAAGGAGCTGATGGTGCACAGGGGACGGGATCAGCCGAGTGATGCACAGAATAAAAACAGGGAGGGAATAAATGGCCAAGGCGGGACAGAGCTCAGAGATGGCTGAGGCTGCAAAGAGATCCCGCAGCTGGTTTCAGCTCAGCTGGTGGCTTCACGCTGCTGTAAATGAAGTCTGCAGATGTATTGCCTGCTGGCAGCGGGAATGGTCTGCTGGGAGTGGTGGGAAGAAATGAGGAGTTCCTCACGCTGTGCCAGCTGTGAAGAAATGAGCTGAGAGCCCAAACCCTCTGTCTCACTGCTGGGGCAGTCAGGGGTGAGCAGCATGTCCCCTGGGCAATTGCACTTGAAGAGAAGGGAAGGGACTGGGGTGAGGGATGAGTACAGGAGAAAGGACAGCCTTGGGAGACCCCTGACAGGAGGAGTGGGATCCTCTCCATCCACCACTGCCAGTACGAGAAGTGGTCCATGGGAGCCGAGCACTGCACAACTGTCCTTGGCCCAGCCCCAAAGCCTGGCAGGTCTTGAGGACCACACCAAGGGTCCACCACCCCTTTGCTCCTCCTGCAGCGTGAGGGGCTGCATGGTGTGGCAGTTCCTGAAGGGCTGCCTATCCCCACAGCCCACAAGGGCACCAGGAACAGGAGCCACAGTTGGAGGAGATGGCAGCACATGGCAGTGAGCATCTGAAGCAGGAGCTACACAAGGGCTCAAACATGCTGCACCCATTGCCTCCCTGAATTGTGGAGGGCTCAGGACCAAAATACACCCTATGGGAGACATCTGAAGGGAAATATGAACTTAGCACTAAGTCACTGAGTGTAACTTTGCCATGTTGGGCAGTGACAAGTCCCCTCAAGGGGTGGGATCTGTGCAAGTGGGTCTGCCACAGCACAGCCCACATACCTTCAACGGTGTCTCTATAACATGCCATCTCCCTCTTGTATCCACTCAGGGTCTGCAGTTCTGCTTTTCATACCTCCACTTTGCTGAAGCGATATATCCTACTGTCCTTTGTGCTGGAGTTTGAAAGCAAAGTATTGTCATTAGGAGTTGTGCCTTATGCAGAATTTTTTACCGGGGTCTTTAATTGCACATTGTAAATGTACCACATGGGACTAATGGTACCGCAAGAAATTTAGGGTCAGAAGGAAACAATTGTGTTGAGTGCCCTCAGACACAGGAGTAGCAGTATACCAAGAGAAAAAATTTCCCAGACATTTAAGGCTTAGAAGAGCTTGTCTTTAGGAAGGGAGAAGTGCTTTATTTAGGATCAAAAAGGATGACTCCAGGGATACTTTCCAGAAGCTGTAAACTACATCATAAAAGTGAAATAACTTTTACCCAGGCTTGGAAAAAAAAAAAAAAAACAACAAAAAAAAACCAAACAAAAACAAACAAACAAAAGTTTTCCTTTCAAGAATATTCTATGCAGCTTAAAAACGACTCTTATTAAAATGAATCCATTTCATAAGCACGCTAACATCTTTATTCCTCAAATGTTAAGTAGAACATTTAGAATTGGAGAATGTATTGCAGAAGACCTTTCTTACATCTAAATTCATGTTTCTGCTTAAGGTCAAAATCTTTCTGGGTGTTTTTTCCATGATAAACTCCTTCAGAGGTGTTTATTTACAAATGATGTGCGTCCCTATGTAAGCCTCATAATAACTCCTATTGCTTTTGTTCTCAGTGCAGGAGATGGATGAGTACAAGTGTTAGCAAGGCCATTTGATGTTATAATTGGATCTCAAAGCAAGCACTGTTTGAGTACAGAATGGAGCAGAAGTGGGCCCAGCCCTGATTTAAATGGTGCCGTGTGAGTCACCTCCAAAGGCTTAAATAGAAAAGACAATGGTGTTTGCAATGTGTGATGATCATTCTGTTTCAAAACTCCCGAATAATTCGTTTTCTCACAGTTGTTATGCTGAAGCATCATAGGAAGAAAAGAGATTTGTCCCCAAGCAAAGCAAAATTCGACTCTTTTTAATTCCTGATGAACTCAGGGGATATTTTAGAAAGTGGACTAAATGAGAAGAAAAGTCAATACTCTGAAGGTGCTCTGGGACTCTCCCAGCACAGCACCAGAAGTGATTAGGGTTCCACACGAACGCGCTCCGTATCCATGAGCCATGCAGGGCAAAGCATCCAACCAGTGAAAGGATGACAGAAACCACATTTTCCTTCTAGTTTATGCAGTTAATTTTTTTTCAGGTAAGCAGTGGTCGGATAGCTGAAGCGAAGAGCGGCAAACAGAGAAGAGTCGTGACACACAGGTTTCTAACACGACACACCACATTATTTCCTCAGCACTGGGAGCAGTAGGAAGTTGTCAATGTTCTGGTTCCTTCCCAGGATAATGAAATGCTGTTGTAATTGAAGGTATTAACAGCTTCTCCTATTAAATACCAACTTGCTTAGACTATGTGTTCCTTGAAAAAAGACATGAGCTAATCTTGGTAAACAGAGAGAAATAGTGGGATTTAATTTGGATTTAGGACTCTCAGTATCCAGTCATTTGGAGTTTTTCAAGGCTGCTCCTTTGAGTGACTGCTTTTAACTGATTTAAATGCTTTCTTTGGTTGCATTGGATTTAGCTGAGATTATTCAACTTTGCATATGCAGATACCTTTTAGATAATGTGAGTTATGCAAAGAGGATTCTCTAGCTCTTGAATTTAGCTATTGTGCCCATCTCTAAGCTCCTTTAATTGTCCAAAGAGCATAAGGTGGAACTCACCAGCAACTCTGTGCTTTGTCCTGGGCTCACAGGAGGAGAGGGACACTCTGGGCACATGAGTTCTCATCTCACACTTCTCAATTATCAGCTCTCAGCAGAGGTAACAGCTGTAGCCACTGTTTGCTATTCGTGTTCTGTCTTTCATAGTCTCTCCTTCCCTTAATAACCAAATGGTCATGCTTAATAACTGATTATTTGACCTGCCATCAGCTGTGGTGGATAACAGGGACCAGCTCGCTGTCTTGGTATTAACAGAGACACTGAGGAACGTTTAGTCTTTGGGCATTCAGGTTTCCTGTGGCTAAATTTCAGCTTGTTTTTAAAGGAAACTACTTGTTAGTCAACAATGTGATCCCCGTGAGAGCCGGGCTGGGGGCAATGGCCCCAAGAGGGTCTGCATATGGGATGATGGAGGGGCAGTTCTCAGATTTTGGCTTCAATCCTCATCACACGCCTGTGCAGTGGGGGAGCAGTTAAGAGACACTGTATGATGATTTCCATCATTTCATAAACTGGGCAGGGCAGTTCTGAGTAACCTACATCCTCCAGAGCATCTGAGGAGGACAGTGCCCTGCAGGTATGGTCTGAACCTCAGCATCTGTCTGAGGACAGCATGTGATGGAGGAGTCCCTCCAGCATCTTATTCAGAGTGATAGATGTCCAGGTCAGAAGGGACAGTTATGCTTGTAAGGTCTGACCTTCTGTGCACACCAGGGAACTGCCCCATCACCTGAGGTGCACCTGAAGCCCATCTCTTGGAGAGATATCCCAGTTCAATGAAAAGTATCTCACTGCTGGAGACCATTCTTTCACTGGGTACCTAAGGGCTAGTTGTCTCCTCTAAGAACTGTGAATGTTACAGGCCAAACCTGCTTTTGGGCAGAATGGGTGTTCCCATCTTCTGAAGAAGGCTGCTTTAGAGTCCATGGAGCACCATCAGCTGGGTGGAGCAGCCCTACTGTTCCACTTTCTTTTGATGATTAGGACAAGGTGATGTTGGATTTTCATGTGGACAGATAAGGAACTTTTGACATCATTTTGTTGGAAGTGCTGAGTATGGGCAGTTTGGTTTGTGTCTCCAAGGACATTCTCTATGGGAGATGACCTGGAGATATAGACAAGACTGAGGCAGGGCAAGAGTTACAGGTAGGTTGAGCAGCCAGTTGGTGACCTTTACAGAGGACTGAATTTCTCAATTTCAGCATCAGAGGATGAATTCCTACCTGAGGTGATTCCCAGTTCAGTTGTGATAGCACAGCCCAGGCTAAGAGGATGCACCTGGCAAGCAAAAACAAACAAACAAACAAAAGACCCCACAAAAAACCCCAAAACAACAACCAAAACCCAAACAAACCACAAAACAAAACAGGTTTTGTAAAACAGTTTAAAAGTCAAGACCAAGCATTGGGTCTGTATATTCCAGGTCCCACAGGGACATGCAGGCTCCTTATGGGGAGTTGCTAGCAGAAAGATGATGGCAGATTCCCATGGCAGTGACTTCTCCATGCCTCAACTGCTGGAGCCTGGGTCAAGAGAAGAGAGTTTGATGTGTGGATCATGGACATTGCTCCAGTGGGCTGCCCTGGTCCCTTCCAGTTTAACCAGTCTCCTGGCAACCAGGAGATGCTGAGGCAGCTCAGGGATAAACCAGTCGCACCTCACTTACAGCTCTGTAATTATTTGTTTGGGTGGCAGGCATATGGGCCATTCACTAGAGCCTGGGATTGGTCTATTATTCTCTCTTCAGTTTAACACCATGTTCTGCTAAATTATGGTATTTGTATAGTTCTTTGCTTAGATAAATAAACAAATAAATAGTTGTAAGACCAGAGAGGTGCAGAAAAAAAGGCTACAAAGCTGATTTAAGGGCCAGAAAGAACACCTTCCGTGCAGAGATTTAAAGGCTTCAAGCTGGTTAGCTTTAAAAAAAAAAAAAAAGACTGAGAGATGACTTCATCATTGCATCTAAATACCTTCAGGGGCAGAAAATATCATGCAATAAAGACTCTGTGACTCCACTGTGAAAGGCAGAACAAGAGCTGGAAGCTGGAGCCAGCAACAGTTGAATTATAAATTAGATACTTTTTGAGCAGGAAAGCATTTAACCACCACTGAAAGTGGCCTGAAGAAATCTTTCTGAAAGATGTGTTTCAGTTAAATCCAAGTCACTAGATGCACTACATGATGAACCCGGTGAAATGTAATGGCCTGTGATTTACAGGAAATCAGGTGCAATGATCTAATGCATCTCTCCAGCTTTATGCCCTATGAATCTATTAAAACCATCACATAAGCTGCGAGCAGCAACATATTCCTTCTTCTTGAAACGACCTAGAAATGAGGAGATGGCTGGAGCTCCCCTGGAGCTAACCGGGGGGCTAACCCCAGTTTAGTGGTGGTCTCTGTGGGGACAGCTGAGCTTGGAGGCTGATGCACACCCCACAGCTCCCTGGGCGAGCAGTGCCAGGATTCACTGCTTTTTTAAAACACAACATGAGCAGTGGCACAGCGTCTCCTGCTAACTCAAAAGCAGGTCCAGATCTTGGCAAAGATGGTCCCCCACCTCCCCTCTCCTCTCTGCACCCTGGAGTGAAGAAGACAGGCTCGCCAAGCAAGCCCCTTCCTCAGGCAGGTGGCAGACAACGTCCCCATTAACCCATCCTCTGGAATCTGCTGCTATGATTAGTATTCACAGCACAGCCCAATTATTTATAACAGAAATGTTTCATTTTGAGTTTCAAGGTATAACAAGGTGGTTATAAAACTGATTTAAGGATAGAAAAGTTTGATTATAGAGGGGAATTATTCGAAGGTTTCAATGGAAGGAATAAGTTGCTATGAAATAATGGTCCTGTTACAGGAAAGATACGCACTGAATAAAAAATCTATTTAACTGTTCCCTTGCCCCATGCACGGCCGTCCCACCGGCCCTCGTGCTGCGGCAGGAGGACTGAGGATTCCCTGGGATTAAGCTCTATGCTCCTGCTGTCTCTGAGCCTGGTGCAGGGCAGGAAGAAACAAATTCAGCTCCCAGCAAAGGCAAACCTGCACGGCACAATCTGGAGTGTGGATTAGTGTGAGGGAGAGAATAATTGTATGAACTTTATGATACAACACTTTGCCTTGGAAATGGATATAAAAGTGATGGAGTGGCCCCGGGAAGCAGGCGGCAGAGCAGATAGAGAGCTCAGCCTCCTGGCAGATGGGATGGGAAGGACGGGGCTGGGTTGCAAAGCCAGGAAAACTGATTTTTCCCTGTGGCGGGACCTGGTTTTTTTCACAGCCTGGTGTACAGCCCTGGGTGCTCTTCCTGAAGAGGAGCAAGGAAGTCATCCCCTCCCCTTCCCTCCTCACACCAGGAGTTCCTCTGCTCATACAAAGCTTGGAGCAATGGGATGTGTGGCTCAGTGCTGGAGACAAGCTGTCCCCACTCCCCACATCCCCACTGTCCCATGCTCATCTCCCAGCCTGCATCCCCCCATGCCTCATTCCAGCTGCACCACTGCTGCAGGGCACTTTGCAAGTGTCAGAACAAGTTTGTTTTACTCCATAAATCCAGTTTTAAAGATATGTCATTAAATAAATTTTCCTTTCAACAGAAAAATTTGTTTACTCGCACTGTGCAAGGGATCAACATGACATTTCGCAGGAGATTTCGTTGCTACCTTCTTGACATGAGGAAATTCCTGGATAGAGGAGACCTCTGCCCTGCTGATGGGAGAAGCCCTGCAGTATCCAAAGCCCTCACCCACAGCACATTCACTCTGCAAGGCTACAAGGGAAGTGCGTAGGCTGCATCTCTGCCTCTTCCCAACCTGTAGACATGCAAACCCCATGTGAATGCATCCAGGAGGATGGAGAGGTTCCCCAGGGCTGGGCACAGAGACAGGTCTGGTGGTGAACATGGGGATACACCATGGTTCAGGATCACACATCCCCAGACCCATGCAGCCTTCCCTCAGGCATGGGTGTCTGCCAGGGAGAAAAGCAGCTTGGTTCAGCTCAGCCCCTGAGAACTGTAATTCATTCAGCAGCTGCTCCTCTGTGCAGAGCATCCCAGCTTCAGATCTCCCCCTTGGACAGCAGTTTATTCCAGCAGTCTGGTCTCTGGCTAGCAGCTTCTGCAGCCACAGTGACCACCTTCACATGTTCTGGGATGGGACCCAGCAGTGATGTGGTGGTTTTTGGTTTGCAAACCAACCACAATCCCTCTCTCACTCTCCACTGCCTCCAGGGAGCAGGAGGGAGAATTGGAAGGAAAAGGGCAAGAAGATGAATGGGTTGAGATAAAAACAATTTACTAATTAAAATAAAATGATAATGATAATAACAGTAATAACAGAATATGCAAATGAGTGATGCCCAGTGCAGTTGCTCACCACCTGCTGACCAATGCCCAGCCTGTGCCAGCCAGTGATCCCAGAGCGGAGACAGTCCCAAAAACCAAAGCCCCAAAAGAGCGAGAGCCTGAGCAATCCCTGAGAGAATACCCCCATCTTTCAGTCACCCCTGGTTAATGTACTGAACGTGACATGGAATATCTCATTGACAGAGCCAAATGCCAATTTTGTGTTTTGTTATTTACTACGCTTCTTCCTCCCAGTCCTTTGCACTTGCAGACCAGTAAAACACGATGACCTTGGGCTCCAGCAGCAACTGATAACATTAATACTTGCTCATCCTCCTTCTCATAACAAATCCCTCACTGAAACCAAAACACAGTTATTCCAGCTACTAAGAAGAAGATTAACTTATCCTACCATAACCAGGACAAGTGACAAGGGGTAGGAGGAGGTGGTGAGCAAGACAGTGAGCAGGATTAGGGGTTTCAGCCCACCTATAGGCACCTGCTCCATCAAAGAAGTCTGAGAATGGGCTCCGGAGAATGGAGCAGAAAGGGGTGTGGGGCTGGACCATGGCCTGTGACATGTCACTTCCAGGAGTAGCTCTCCAACTCTTTGGGATGCAGATAACCACATCCAGTGACTTCCCACCAGGAAAGGAGGCAGAGGATTCATCAAAGAACACAAGTCAGCAGGATTGTTATTAGACAGAGATGATAAAATTGCTAATAATGAGGCAGGGAAGACTGAAGCAGAAATATTTATGTGCTATGTGGGCAGGAGCCTGAGGATGTGTTGGCGTAGCACGAGAGCTGTGGAGTGTTTCCCCTCACTGCTGTGGAGGGTTAAATGCAATCTCTTGCTGAGAAGCACTTCTAAACTAATCACACCAGACAAGGTACCCCAGCATCCCGTGAGCTAACAAGGAGATATCTGGCCTTTATTAATTTTGACTACATCAGAGACAACAGGGAGCTGAAGGAGACGGCAAGAACACTGACATTTTACTTTGCTGTGCCCCATTAAGGAAGCAGGTCTGTAATCCGAAATCAGTCACAGAAAATAATAGGAAAACTAACACAGAATTCAGCTGATTGATTAAGAATTAGATTAGAGGATTAACACCAATCAGTGTAATTGCTCGCAGGTAACTTGCTCATGGCAGGCTGCATGGATTGGAGCTGTGCCGTTGCTTTAAAGATAAAATACATGAAAAGCACCAGGAACCAGCACAAGGTCTCTTTGTTTTTAGGCAAGTGACAAAGTGAGCCTCGGCTCGATGTGATCCAACGTGCCCAGCACCAGTGAGCACCAGGGATGCTTCACTTGGTAACAAACATGGATGTGGGTGCACGGCTGCAGCTGGAGCTGCTCGTCACCCTGCCCATGCTGGGTTTGTCTGAGGGAAAGCACTGGCTGTGATCTCCACAAACAAACATTAAAGCTGGCTCTTCATATGAGATGGAAATTAAAGGTATGTTAAATTCACTTTTTAAAACAATCAGATCTACAATTCCCACTATTAGGCTCGATTGGAGAGATGATGAGGACTCAGGTTAATGTGACAGATCGGCCATTTTGTGGAAATGAACACATTTATTTTAGCTGTGCTTTACAGGCAAAATTCACTTTAAATTACATAACATGGCAATTCGTCTTCATCATCCATTACCTGGGAGTTCATAAGTGAAAATCTGTCATCAGAGATGCTGCCTACACCTGCCTAAAAGTTCAGGACACCCGGCTGGTTTAGTGCCACAAGCGTAAACGTGCTCTGGGAGGATGTCCAGCTGAGTGGCACACATGTTGCTCTGTGCAAAGTA
>NW_010302914.1:0-9247 GCF_000700745.2 Antrostomus carolinensis | reverse complement strand
CTCCCATGCCCACTTGATCTGCATGGGCTCAGAGCAGACACTCTGCCACAGTTCACCCACCCAACTGAGCATCAGCCTTGGAAGCACCTACGGCTCTGATGGAGCTGGTCACATCCCTGGCTGCCCCATCCCCCCAGGCAGTCACTGGGTGATGAGCTAGATGAGAAGCCATCCTTGGTACATACCAAATGTCTGGTGACATAGTTGCTGTATTCAGAAATTTGTGAAGATTTCCTTCCACAGCATGAGTCCCATCTGGCGGCATCTGGACTCTCCTTTTTTACCTCCCAGTGACCAAATTCTCCAATCACAGAGATGTTTTTGCTCAGAAAAACTGTTCTGTCAAGAGTTACAGCTGGGTCTTCTCATACATCATTTCTCACTCCCTTTCTCCCTGTGCTTCCTCCTCCTCAGATCTCAGTCACAGACTTGTCTTTTATCAGAGACTCAACAAGCCCCCAAAATTGCAAGATTGGCTCTTCTCTCTAGATCAGTCACCAGTAATCCTATGATTTTGTCTTCTTTGTGTGCCCTCCGCTTAAAAGCATACTGCTCATGGGTTTTATTTTCTACATGGACTGCAGCACTCCCCAATTTTCTGTACTACAGCTGGGTTCACTTAGCCTCTTCCGCTTGACTTGCCTGAAAAATGTGAAACTCTTCAGGATCTTCAGAATAAGAAATTGTCAAGAAAAGCTGCCTTCAAACTTTTTAAAATTTTTTTCTGGTAGCTGTTTCTTGGAACAAAATGAGCAGTGAAACAGTTCCTAAGCATTCTCTATTTGTTCTGAACTTGTTCATACAGTTTCAGCTCTCCTGAGGCTCTTAATTGCGCATAACTTTTGTTTTTGCTCCTGATACAACAGGAGATTAAAGACAGTGAGTGCAAAAAAATTATAAGTTCAAAAAAAGGTCTGAGTCTGAAGTCCAGCAAAGGTTAAACGTTACCTGGTATCTGGAGAAATATTTTTATAATTTGAAGAGCAGAGCAATGGAGTAGGTGGTCAGAGAAATCCTCCTAATCGGGGGTTTGTTATTAGTCTGTTCATTGAGCATCCTTCAGGCTGATGCATTTTGGAGGGGAGATAGATAGATAGATAGATAGATAGATAGATAGATAGATAGATAGATAGATGGATGGGCTCATTTTGTCTTCATCCTATTTTTCTATATTCTCTTTCAGCTGCCAACAGAATTTTATGGAGTCCCCTTCAGACATATGGACTCAAAGGCAGAGTTCTTCAGCTTTCACTGTATTTTTACTGAAAAAGTTTGAGCACCAACATTAATGAAGCAAGTCCAAGATGCTCTGTGACTTCCACATCATGTACTATGGATATTTTTTTTTGAGTCAAAGGGATGGAGGATGGTAACATCACTCTCTGTGTTATGATTGATCCCAGGGGGCTGAGCTTATTGTAGGGATCAGGAAAGGGAAGAGTGGCCCTGCTCTGCTGTGAGACCTGCCTGACCTTACTGCGCCTGCGATATTCATGGCTGTATCCTGGTCTCAAACAGCATCTCCCATTGTGCACGCAATATAGAATTACAGAATCATTTAGGTTGGAAAAGACCTTTATGATCATCGAGTCCAACTGTTAACCTAACACTGCCAAGTCCACCACTAAACAGTGTCCCTAAGCACCCCATCTATGTGTCTTTTAAGTACCTCCAGGGATGGGAGGTACCACTGCCCTGGCCAACCCCTTCCAATGCCTCAGAACCCTTTCAGCAAAGAAATTCTTCCCCACATCCAATCTCAACTGCCCTGGGCACAACTTGAGGCCATTTCCTCTTGTCCTGTCCCTTGGGCCTTGGTTGAACACACCCACCCCCACCTCTCTCCACCCTCCTCCAAGGGACTTGGACAGAGCCACAAGGTCTCCCCTCAGCCTCCTTTTCTCCAGCCTCAACAACCCCAGTTCCCTCAGCTGGGAACTCAGCACACTTGTGCTCCAGACCCTTCCCCAGCTCCGTTGCCCTTCTCTGGACACACTCCAGCACCTCCATGTCCTTCTTGGAGTGAGGGGCCCAAAACCAAGCACAATACTCACACACAGTCTTACTCCCACATTTTATTTCAGATGTGAAGTAATTAGTGAAGTCATCCTCAGAATGTTCCATAATCTAAACTTTCATTGCAATTAAAAGTTTATAGCATTGCTGGAGAAACTTGCAAATTTGAATCAAATGCAGCAATCTTTCCCCTGCACTTGAAGGCAGCCTGAAAGAATAGCTCCAAAAGAGCGATGAACTGCCTATTAATTGGACAGAGCGTTAATTTTGAAAGCAAGTAACATTAATCATTTCCCAGCTAATTTATCCATCACAAACATTCAGAGAGCGTGCTTATCTCAGAACCTACAGTAACAAACATGGATCACAAAAGTGTCAAATACTTCATTGTTGCTTTGTGCTTCCAAAAGAAAATTTTCTAACGCATCCTTCAAAGTACAAAAAAAAAAAAATCTTTTCAGTAGGTTGCCTTCCTGCTTCTTTTAATATATCACAGTAAATATTTCCCATGTCTCTGCCCTTCACAACCCTTATTCCCAGAGTCTATTAATGATATTTTCCCAGCTCTTTTGGAGACTCCTGAGAATTTCCCTGCTTGCATAACTTTTAATTGCAATAACTTCATTTACACACACAGTCCAGGTGCATTCACCATTCCTTTTTAAGGGAGATTATTCTAATTGAAGAAGCAGGCATTTTACCTTAGCTTTTAAAATTCAGCTTCACTGTGGCCCTACTAGAGAACTAATAAAAATGTATCCCAAAGTTCACAACACCCACCTTCCCATGGCCAGGGAATTAGGGACATCCTGATGTGTTTGAAATTAAATACAGACACCTATTGGAGCATAATGCTTTCAGATGCCAGCTATAAATACACTTTTATCATGCTGGCTGCAAAACTATACCTACTAGAAAAAAAATAAATCAAAGAATAAAAAGAAAGGATTTGCCTGCATCAGATTAAACAGTGACCTACTTGAGGAAATACAGGCCAAATGGGATGGACTGGTTGGCTAAAATGTATTGATGGAACTTTTACAAAATCAATCTGGTTCCCCCTGGATCACGTTACAAGATCTGAGCTTGGCTCCTTTCCTCTCCAGGCTGGATTTGTTTACTAAGTACTTGTGGTTTATCAACTCTTCTGCTTTATGTTTGATTTTATAAAATGGCCTCATCTTTGATTTCTGACAACTAAGGCTCATTACTACATGCCTGATGCCCGATGACCACACACCATCACAAAGCCCTGGGCCTCTGAAGATGGTTGTTTTGAAGTGCGTTTTCATACCACACCTCCGAATTCCAAACGCCATTTTGCCTTGGCACCCTGCTCCTTCCAACTCTCCTGCCAGCCTGGATTGAGCCAAAACTGCATTGCATTATTAGGACTCCCAGGAATGTTCAGCCCTTCCTAAATTCCCATGCACGCTGGGGCTTTGACAGGTCCACATTGGTTGTGTCCTCCCCAGCCTTGGATCAAACAACTCCTCTGTTCCAGCCATTCTTGGCTATTGCCTGCTGATGATTATTTTCTGCCCCCTCCCATACCAGCCCTAACACTTTTGTGCTCTCTGAGATGTATTTAAGTCCCCTGGCTGAGTCCTTTCAGCACAGTGTGTTTGTCACACATTGAACATGTGTTTTGTTCTTCCCAGGTGTTTCTCTGCTACTTCTGAAGGGAAGGAGAAGGATGGTTGGGACCACCTAGGTCAAATCTCTCTGGCTCCCCTTCCTAAGCATACGCTCAGAGGGTCATGCTGGATGAAAAAATTGTGAGGAGTGTCCTCCCTGAGATATTTCAGTCGCTCAGCACTTTCAGCTTCACTTGGGACATCTGCAAAGATCTTGATATGCGAACATATAAAATATAGTTAGATTTATTCATTTATTTTCTGTATTAAGAATTAGATTTTAGAAAATAAGCTTAGCTTCATTTTGTCTCTGTGTTAGGTGGGAAACTTTAAGTTTAGATCGTTTTGTCTGTGTTAAGGGGGAAACTTTGACAATAACTAACAAGCTGTTCCACACTATCAGCAAAGGCCTTGCAGTGCCTGGTGTGCGAGCAGTCCAGAGCAAGATAAGAAGGAACTGGTGTGCAACACCTGCAGTCTGAAGCAAAAAGCCAACCTTGTTTTGTCTAACGGTCTACAAGGGTGCTAACAAACACCAAAAGGAGGCAGTACGCAAGCGCGAATGGGAGTGAACTTATGTTAAAATTTCTTGGAACTAATTAGCTCAACCCATCCTAAATTTAATGAATATGTATGTGTGTGTACTTTAAATAATGCCTTTGTAAAAGAGTGGGTGCGCAGGGCCTTTCTGGAGCGATCTACCCTGTCGCCCGCCGGCGAATAAAACATACCTGCTTTATAACTCTCTAATGAGTTGTAAGGTTTTGATTCTGCAGATCAATCTACATTTGACTTGGGAGCTGCATACCCTTCGCAGACCAGACAGAGCATGCCCAAACGCCCATGGCCACCATATCTCTTTGTCTCAGGTTCTCCTAGTCCATCTTCCATGGCACGTGCATGAGGACTGAGGGCTGATCTCAGACAGCTCCTATGGCATCCAAATGTGAGAGCTGCCAGGCACATTGTCTCTGCCCAACTGCAGTTTTGTGCCAGCTTGTGTGCCTCAGCCACATCCACGGGTCCATCTCCCAAACGCAGATGGTCATTCGCTGCCTCTCAACAATGTGTCCAAAAGCAGCCTCTGCAGCCTGATAGGCACTTACATGGCACCTGAACTGCCTTTGAGTGGTTGTGTAGCAAAACAAACTGGGGTAATCACACTAATGAGGCTGGTGCTCATCCTACCCGCCCAGGGAAATCCAGGCTGCACCCATCTCCATGCAGAGCCCGGCCAGCTGGTCCTTGGCTCTGGAAAGTGCTCCCGCTTTATGGACTGCTGCTCCTCCTCTAGCTGACTGCTCAGCTCTCAGAGCCAAGGACATCTGATGCTTTGCGAGGAAGGTTTTGTGAGCTTTTCTATCCGATGTTTTATCTGAGCTAAGACGCGGTGTGTTTGCTGAAGTCCCTCTGCCTCCTGACTCCGTAATGGTGTTGGGGAAGGAGCCGAGACACCGGCTGGATTCGCAAGAGAGTGGAGGGCTACACAGGGTTGCGAGAAGGACAATGGTCCCTGGCAGAGGCAACAGAGATGCCATCAGTTGGCAGGATCAGGGTGAGAAGAGACAAGGGGAATCTCCGGGGAAAACTGCTTATGAAATACATCGCATGAGAATGACAGGCTGACAGAATAAAGACTTTTTAAAAATACAATGAATGTATCACTGTCAGATCTGCCACGGTGATTATCCAGCACAGTCAATGAGTCATCCATTGCCCTTTTTATTGTCTTCATATGGGTGGAGGGGGGGCGGTGGTAGCAAATAATTGGATTTATATATGTGTGTGCAGGTTCACAAGTGTGTACCAACATGAAAGGGGGGGGATGACTCTGGAGGAGTGGAAATGCTTTGCCGTGCACTCTGTGATCCTGTCAAAACTGGTAATAAAGGAATTGGCTGCATCTGGCAGGCTTTGTTCCATGTGCAGCCGTCTGCTTCCTGCCTTGGGTTTCATTATGATAATGGCATATTGATATGATAATAATGCCTAGCTCCACTATGGAGCCATATGTCTGCCTGGCATTTTGCAGACACCAAAGGGGCCAGTCCCTGCGCTGGGCAGTGCAGCATCGAAAGAAGACAAGAGATGTAAGTCGGTGGTTCCTCTGGATGCAGCAGGGCTGCCAGTGCCTGAAAGTCGTGCAGGGGCAGACACAGAGTCCATCTCTCTGAGAAAGGTCCATGTAGCCCATAAATGGGGACAGAAGGACCTGGAGGGAGCAATCCAAGGACAGCCTGGATCATGCCATGGCATACAGGTGGTGTCCGGCAACCATGTCACCATTGCAGGGACAAGTGTGACAGGCACTGGAAAGCACAGAAACAGCAAAGAGCCCCAGCCAAAATGACAGAGGAACAGGACCGGGTGCAGTCATGAGAAGGCTGCTTCCCACTTCACCAGGCACTTTGGGAAGTGACAAAACCACACAGTAACTTAAACTGCTGCAAAGGTCTATGGGACCACCTCAAAAATTTATCACACAGCTTAGGTGCATGAAGCCAAAGCTCTTTTCAAGGAAGGCTAAGAAGAGACAGCATCTGCTGCAATCACCCATCAGAAAGAAGACACAGTCTCAGCTCCTTCCTGCTGCTCTAATCCCTCAGGAGGCAGCAATAAATCCCAGGATTTGGCTTGTCATGTAAATTTGCAGCATTTTTTTTTTTTTAGTAAACAGAGATGCCAGAGGTTTTGGATAAACAGCCTTGCCAAGCTCCCCATTCCAGGATGTCCATTGTACTGTCTCATTCAGTAAATGGCCACAAGTTGCACCAGGGGAGGTTCAGATTGGATATGAGGAAAAAATTCTTCACTGAAAGGGTTCTCAGGCACTGGAATGGGCTGCCTAGGGAAGTGGTTGAGTCACCATCCCTGGAGGTATTTAAAAAATGGGTAGATGAGGTGCTCGGAGACCTCGTTTAGTAGTGGACAGGTACAATTGGACTCACTGATCTCAAAGGTCTTTTCCAACCAAACGATTCTATGATTCTATAATTGTAACCTGGATGAATAAAAAAATCAGACATGAGAAGGCAGGACCTTGGTGGAAACACTGCAGGTACTGGGTGAGCTACACTGTCCCTTGTATTCGGACCCTAGGGAGGTGGGATACACTCATGCCCCCCATCTCTGTCTACTGGTGCACCTGGGGTCCAGAGCACATGTGCCCTTCTCTGGGCTTGGGTCCCAGCAGATCTGGCAAGATCAGATGAAATCTCCCAAGTTAGCTCACTTTATCGGAGAAAATGGGCTGACTGCAGCATGCAGCGAAGAGCTTCTGGGCAGAGCCTGGCAGCTGGCCAGCGGGCTGCCTCAGTGCACCCTGTACCAAAGGCTTGTGAATCCACGAGCCAGACGCTTTTCCTGAGTCACTGGACTTGGTGATCTTATAGGTCTTTTCCAATCAAGGCAATTCTGTGATTCTGTATGACTTCTTCCCCAGTTTTTTTCTGCAGTGTCAGTGTGGTGGGTTGACCTTACCTGAATTCCAGGTGCCCACCAAGCCACTTGATCACCCCCCCCCTCTCAGCAGGATGGGGGGGGAAATAAGATGGAACAAAAACCCCCAAACTCGTGGGTCAAGACAAAAGGCAGTTTAATAGAAGCAAAGCTGCGCGCGCAGAAGCAAAAGAACAAAATATTTATTCTCTACTTCCCATCAGTAGGCGATGTTTGGTCACTTCCTGGGAAGCAGGGCTTCTTACACATAGCAGTTACCCCAGAGGACAAATGGAGATAACGAATGCCATCCCTTCCTGCTCTGTTCCTTGCTTTTATTTCTGAGCAGATGTCATACGGTCTGGAATATCCCTTTGATCCATTTGGGTCAGCTGTCCTGGCTGAGTCCCCTCCCAAGACCTTCCCCACTCCCAGCCTACTTGGGGGGGGAATGTTGGAGAGCCAGCCTTGGTGCTGTGCTGGCACTGCTCGGCAGTGACCAAAACACTGGGCTGTTATCAGCACCTTTCCAGCTACTGATATAAAACACAGCGCTCTGGGGGCTGCTGTGGGGAAAATTAAATCCATCCCAGGCAGATCAAATACAGTCAGGAAGAATTTTATTGCTCTGTGTTTCAAGGTCATGGAAACATCACTAAGGAGAAGTTACCACAAACTCTTGCAAAATGCGGCAACCCAGAGCCAAAAAGCTGCCTTTCTGCACATTGGCTGCAAAATGGAGCAGAGACACCAGGGATGACCCAGCACTGTGCACATTGCAACTTGAGGAAAAGTCTTTAAAACAGCAGAGAAAACAGATACTCTGTTCTGCAAGCCCCAAAACATCCATCAGGCTTCACCTCTCTAAGTCTGCTTTTGGTTACTTTTAACTGCACCTATCCCACCAACCTCTCTTTTCATCCCACGCTCTCTGCCCAGGGGTATATGTATTTTTTAAAACAGCACAAGCATGTTTTAAACAACCTAGGAGACAAGATTAGGAATAATTTAGCTGCTGTTTTCCCATCTCTTTGAACAATGGTAACGTCAGATGGCCCCAGTATGAACCTGAAATTTAACACAGTGGTAGATCATCTGTAAGGGAAATGCTATTTAGTGTCTCAGCCAACGTCTAAAGGAATTTCCCATAAATCATAAAATCTGAAAAATTGATGAAGCCACAAAAAAAATGAATGAGGTGGGGAAAATCAGCCATGGCTGTGGCTAGCAGGTATTTCATAACTCAGAAGCATGAGGAAAAGTAAGTTCTTATTATCCTTACGCAGTTCTCGCTCCAGCATCCCCTGACTTCCGAGCGTTTGACTCTTCAGGCAAGGCACGCGGTGCTTCTTACTGAGTACAACCCCACAGGGTAACAAACCTCCACGTGATTAAGCAGGTGGGGTGAGCATTTGACTTCACACCACGATCCCCTGGAAGCTGAGTGGTCTGACTTATAAGACCCGTGAGAGTTATGTGATTTATTTCAAACCCATTTATGGCTCACATAAAGCTTTAAGATGGAACTGGGTTTAGTATTTTGTTGTTATTTCATTTTATCATGTCTGTACACTGTAAATGTAAATGTTTGGCCTGAGCTCAGCAGGTGTAAATCAGGGTAGCCCCATGGAAGCTCGTGATGCCACACTGACTTACACCCACTGCGGATTTAGCCAGTTCTCTCTTAATATATGTCCTGTTATGCACATTTTTATTTGTGGTTGTATTAACTGGGTTTTGTGAGGTTGCCAAATAAAGGAATGCTATCTGGGGGACAGCAAAATGCTGTTCTTGACAAGATTGTTTCTAGCCCCCAAAACTACCTTGCTGGCTGTGAGCAAGGAAAAAAAAAAGCGAGAATTAAGAGAGGATATAACATGTGGAAAAAGGCTGGGTATGGATAGGCCCAAGGCAATGGGATGGAGGAAAAGCCAAGAGGAGCTCAGGTCCACCACACTTTGCCTCATCTCTCTGAGCTGCCACATTGCACAGAGGGTCCAAATCAGAATCACAGAATCATTTTGGTTGGAAAAGACCTATAAGAATCCAACGGAAAACCTCACACTGCCAAGTCCACCTCTAAACCATGTCCCTAAGCACCACATCTACATGTCTTTGAAATCCCCCAGGGATGGTGACTCCACCACCTCACTGGG
>NW_010302913.1:2886-6936 GCF_000700745.2 Antrostomus carolinensis | reverse complement strand
CATTTGGCCTTGTTGAACCTCATGCCATTGGATCTGGACCATCAATCTCATCCATCCAGATTCCTCTGCAGAGCCTCCCAACCCTCCAGCAGATCAACACTCCCACCCAGCTTAGTGTCCTCTGCAAACTGACTGAGGGTGCCCTTGATCCCCTCGTCCAGATCATTGATAAAGATGTTAAACAGGACTGGCCCCAACACTGAGCCCTGGGGAACGCCACTGGTGACTGGCCTTCAGCTGGATTTGACTCCATTCCCCACCACTCTTTGGGCCTGACCATCCAGCCAGTTTTTTGCCCAGCAAAGTCTAAGCCTGTGAGCAGCCAGCTTCTCCAGAATGCTGTGGGAAATGGTGTCAAAGGCTTTACTAAAGTCCAGGTAGACAATGTCCACAGCCTTTTCTTCATCCATTTTTCCTGAGCAGTGAGCACCTACTGACATCACACAATTTTGCAGCCCAGTGAGCCTGTTCTCAGGCTGGTTTACGTAATGTTGGTTCTCCTATGAGCTCGGGGTGGAGATGCAGGACCTTGTAATGACAGAAGTCACACTATAAAGCTTGAAGGGTGCTCCAGCTCCCAAGTCAGCATGAGAATTAACTTGGTAGATAACTTGGAGCTGCATAACAGGCAATGAAACCCTGTAAGTGTGCAGAGTCCGGTGCAGGGATGGCAATCAAGACCCTCTGCTCTTTGCTGGCACCGTACCCCTGGTAGTAGGTTCAGTTGCTTCAGAAACCAAAGCTCTTACAGACCACCGAATCTGCAGCCTGCCCAAAGAAAGAGCATCCAGTCAACCCCGCTCCATCTCATTACTCTGGGCCAGACGCTGAGTTTTGTGTTCGTCTTCCCATTTCAGCTCATCTGAGGGCTGGAATCCAACTGTGCTGCTCCCACATGCTTTTAAAAAAAAAAAAATCCCCAGGGATATCTGTCTTTGCAGCAAGAAAGATCAGCCCTAAGCAGCGAGCTTGATATTCACAGATAAGAGCTTCCATATGTACGGGCCACCTCCTCCTTGCACAATAAGTCTTCTGTTGGGTGCTGGAACATGGTACAAGAGCAGCTTAGAATGAAAACACAACACCTGAAAAAACAGAAATTCATCAGGGAATCACAAAAATAGATTTTCCTCTTGTTATCTTGCTCTTCCTGTGTTACTAGAAACATTCATTGGTGCTTAACTTCTCCAAAACCACGTAAAAAAGGCAAAAAGCAGAAGGCATGCCATTCATCTTTACAGGACAAAACTCTTCTCAGAGACTCATTCGCCCATATTTCAGATGCGCTGCTTCTCCTTCCCCCCAGTGATAATTAGCATCACATCCGTGCAATAGAAATAGCTGATATTTGAGCAAACAGGAGTTCTTAAAACTACAGTGACCAGCAAAAAGTAACAATACAACTTCTCTAAGGACCTTATGTCTAATTGCTGTTATCAGTACTTATGGCTCGTTGCCCATATACAGTGTGCTACTTAACAAGTACTAGAAAAATATTTACCAAGGTACCAAGAAAAAAATTCCAACAAACCAAAGAGCCACTCAGTTAACAGGTGCTGCTTTTTCTGTAGTTAAAGCTGAATATCTCCATAAACTGACTTTTTAATTGAATCATCAAATGCTGTGAGTTGGAAGGGACCCACCAGGATCATCCAGTCCATCTCCTGTCCTTGCACAGGACAATCCCAACATTCAGACCATGTGTCTGAGGGCACATGTTGGCCAAATGCTTCTGGAATCTTGTCAGGCTTGGTGCCATGACCACCTCCCTGGGGACCCTGTTCCAGTGCTCCACCACCCTCTGCCTCAAGAACCTTTTCCTCATGGCCAACCTCACCCTCCCCTGCCACATCTTCCTGCCATTTCCTCTGCTCCTGGTGTTGGTGGCCAGAGAGAAGAGATCAGCGCCTGCCCCTCTTCTTCCCCTTGGGAGGAAGTTCTAGACCGTGATGAGATCTCCTCTCAGTCTCCTCTTCTCCAGGTGAACAAACCAAGGGACTTCAGCCTCTCCTCGTATGGCTTCCCCTCTAAACCCTTCACCAATTTTGTGTCCCACCCCTGGCCACTCTCCAGGAGCTTTAGATCCTTTTTATCCTGTGGTGCCCAAAACTGCCCCCAGTACTGGAGGTGAGGCCGCACCAGTGCAGAGCAGAGCGGGACGATCACCTCCCTGGACCGGCTCGCCGTGCAGTGCCTGATGCACCCCAGGACACGGTTGGCCCTCTTGGCTGCCAGGACACACTGTTGGCTCATGTTCAACTTGCCATTGACCAGAAGCCCCAGGGCTGCTCTCCAGCCTCTCATCCCCCAAAGAAGTTAGAGAAGTTAAATCTCTTGCGTAGCATCCATGCTTTGAAACAAGACATTAGTCAGTAATCCAACTGAACTAGAATTTTGAGAAATGGGAAAAAGAACCACTATGGAAACAGGATCAGCATTTGGGCACCAGCCAGATAAACTCAAGAGCCATTTACCTGGAGGGATCCACTGCAGCTGTGGAACCTGGAAGTAGAGTTTGGATTATAAAACAATTCAATGTCTCCATGGGGATTCCTGCTATCGTGATGTTTGTTGTTTGGGGGGAGGCTTTGAAAATGCAATACAGTGACTCATGTCATGTTATTCAGGATCCAAACTTAACTTCAGCTGCCAAATTATACTCATGTCTATGAAAATGGAAGCTTTTCTCCCTGCCCCTGGTTTCTCTCCACCTTTGAAGCATTATCTCTGCTCCTGCAAATCAATAAAACTTCTCTGATGTAATACTGAAACTCTAACTACCCGTTTACTGAGATGGATCAGAAGCAAACTGGTTAGTCTTCACACTGCGGAGAAGTGGCACATTGTATAGATGCAATAACCAAACCTTAGAAGGAAAGATTAGATAGATTAATCTAAGACTATATAGATTCTGAGTAGGGATCTACAAAGATACTATCAGTAGTTATGTAACCCTTTGGTTACCTAAAGATCAGTTTATTTATCATCTCTTGTGCCCGCTGCACAAATTATTTTAATTTCAATTCTAAATACACATTAAGTTTTGGACAAATGCTATTTATGTCAGCCAACCTGTTTTGAGGTCATTAGCACAGCAATCCAATTCATTCAGTAGAAGAGAAATGCAACTGTCCTAAGTCATAGTCAAGACCATCACAAGCTGCTGCTTCTGATCTACAGCAACTACTCCAAAATCACATACTGGGGAATTAAAAACACCATGTGCTTCCCCCAGCTCATTTAAAAAACCACCATCGTTTGTTTAGGATGACTTAAGGATGTGTTGCAGTGCGTTGGGCTCTTAAGTCATCCTAAACAAACAATGCATTAGCATAGCCATCTGTTTGGGTGACCAGATGCAAGATGTGGTTAGAAGACCAACGGACCACGAAAAAATTAAGGGTTGCTGGGCCGGTTCAGCGGCTGACGAGGCAACAGCCAGATGGCCATTCAGCACATCCCACTCTTCGCCAGTCAGCGAGTCAAACATATGGGACCAGAAACTAGGGCACCAAGGTTAGTGACGGACGTGGCCTAGAGAAGATGTGGTTGAGTGGTGGGAAAGTCTCACCCATTACTTTAACAGGGCTCCTTAGCTTATGAAGAAGACATTGAGAGCAAGATTTAACAATCCAGGCAGTTAAGAAGATTTTTTTTCACCTTAGGTAAGATAGTCAGTGCTGAGAAAAGTCTTCATTGTTGGGATTGTTCAAAATTTTCATCTTTGACCTCTCCAGTGTATTCATTTTGACTTTATGCAAATAAAAATAATGCTAACAGTTACATCATCTGTGTCAGAAGCTTCAGGTTAGGCAGCTCAACACTCAGGAAACAAGACAAGCACACGCATTTCTCAAGCCAGGGGAAGTTTTTATGTATTTATATTCCAGTGTGAAATGCTAATCTGGATAATGCAGGCCACTACAATGTTTACTTCTTACCTAGTCTGAGTTCTCCAAAGTTCCCACACCCAATCTTCTTGCCCACTCTGAAGTTGGGTCCCACCATAAGAACGCCAGAAGACGTCGATGAGCTTGGTCGAGAACCGTG
>NW_010302913.1:0-2859 GCF_000700745.2 Antrostomus carolinensis | reverse complement strand
CCCGCTCCTTCCCGGCATGCCTTTTGTTGTCCGCTGTCTTTCATCCTTTTCCCTATTAGGATGGTCCATGATCTTAGTGAAATCTCTCTGCCAGCAAGCTGGCAGAAAGGAATTGGAGTAGACAGTCTTCTTAGAATAGAAATATATATCCAAAAGTATCTGAATCAGGGTCCAAGAGAGTCATGGAAACACATGGAGTTCTTTTGGCACAGTATCCAGTTTCTTAATGCATCTTGATAATGTACCAAGGGGTCAATTATGTTCTTGAGAACTCAATAAAGGCAGGTTGCTTTTGGTTTCTTACCTGGGGAAAAGAAAAAAAGACATATGAAATAAAAATCATTATTTTAAAATATCAAGCAAGAAATGTACAACAGGACCATCATTCAGAACTTTCTTGGACTTGAGGAACTTAACACCTATACAGGAACTTAATTTTTTATCAGTTTTCTGACAAAAAGCCCCAATGTCACAAAGAGATACAAGTGCTGCCCATCCACTGCTTGCTACTGGAAACATCAAGACTCACGCCGCACATACTAACAAAAGCAGTTTCAATTACATCAGGTGGAAGCTCCAAGGAGATCATGTCCCATCTTTAAAACAACTGTGAAGTGTAAAGTTTGTTTTCTTCTCACTTCCAACATTTATAAAGTATTACACAAAAGCCAGACCAAAAATAAAAAGTGCCAAATGAAAGGTACCAAGAAAATATTGAAGTGCTTAGGAAGTCAAATTCTCCTTCATTTTAAATCTTGTGAAGTTGACCTGAGATATATTTGCTAATTGAAACTGTTGTCTTACAGAAATGACCAAAATTACTAACCAAAGCAAAAAAAAAAATATTTTGAAAAGGTTAGAAATTTCCTGAGAGCTGTATCAACATACACTTCACATCACTAATGTGATTCAGTTGCCAAAAGAAAATGAGGTTTTGGAAAAACAGACGTTCTAACAGAACAGGTTGAAGGACTCAAGGGTCAAGATCATAGAACAGTTTGGGTTGGATGGGACCTTTAAAGATCTTCTCCAGCAGCCTGCATTCATGACTGGCAAACAAAAGCCTGATAGTTCTCCCACACAAACTGAAGCACATCTTCCTCCCACAAGTCCAAACCTGTCACCACCACAACCCCAAGGGTAGGCAACTCTGGACTACTCCAGAGACCACACTGGTGCATCTCATGAGCACCTATCAAAAAAGGACAAGAAATAGGTGATTCTCAATCCATGTGGGCCAAGTGGTTCCTCTGTGGACCAGTTTAAAAAAAGACAGGCAGGAGCTCTATGGACCCAGGAGGTCCTGCTCCACAAGTGCAGTCCAGGGAGCTCAAGGAAGATTGACATCTACTGTGAGACCTTTCCTAGGATGTGAACTCACACTGGATCATTAGTGGGGCCAAATAATTCAGTTCAGCCCCGCTGTGGTCAAAAGACGTTTTTACCACTCAAACTCTCACGCTTCTGTAGCAACAGACCATTGTTGTCTGATGGGACAGTCTAGAGGTACCAGTGGTGGTGGGTGAGCTTCCCTTCATTTCCCAAGCAATCAGCAGGACAGAGGGAAAAGCTGAAGCATCTGTACAGACAAGGCATGTCGCATTGGGAAGCAGTACCGGACAGCAGATGTGGACACTCTGGAGATGCCTGTCATTCAGTTCTTCAGCAAGAACTAGGATAAACCTATCTGGAGCTACCCCCCACATGTACAGGCCTCTATTCCTTCAGGAGACATCACTGCACTCATGATTTTCCAGATGTGAGCAGAATAATTTTAGAAACAAGGTTTGTGTCCTACTTGAGTTGTAAGCATCTACACAGATGTTTCAATGTTTGCACGGAAGCTAGTAAATACCTCTAAAGCCAGCAGAGAAGTGCTAAATGAAATCACCTAAACAAGAGTCAATGTGGAAGGACATCAGCAATCAAAGACTATCAGATACACCCAGAAACTCAACCATATTTACGAGGGTTCAAAAGTTACTGTGGCAATTAGCCAGAACAGTCCACCTGTAGCAACACATTTATCGAGGATTTAGGAAGGGTTTCTTCTGCTCATTTCATGAGATTAAGCTAACCTACCTGCTCCCAGTTATCCAAAAATAAAATATGAGAATTATTACCTATCCAGAAACCAGTGGCCCAGAAAAAAAATGCATTAGCCCTTTTGAAATATAAGGATGCTTTTCCTACCCTTCAACTGTGCTCTATTTTTATTTCTGGAAACATTTGTTTTAATCTACAGCATCTATACAGAAGGCAGAAGTCATTCACACAAGATCCAGAAAATGCAGGTAGTTACCAGTTGGAAATTCCAGGTTCTGAATATTGAACCAGTCTTTAGCACAACTCTGACCTTTTCTAGCCATTTCCGTTTGCAGTCCTGTGCGTTTGCACAAAAGAGGACACAGTTCTCCCCAGCCTGAGCTCCCACCCTAAATATTATTTTTTAAATACTTCCAAAAAACCACCCAGCAAATATTAAATACAGAGAATGTACAACTTGAACACCACTTTGCAATTAATTTCTACTGTTTTTGTTCATATATTACTGGTGGTGTCTATACCAGACAGGGATTTTGCAGGACTCTAAATAGACTCCATCTTCATAGGAAGGATGCCGTAATCCCTCCACAGAAGACCTTGAGAAACTAATAATAGCATAAAGAAATATCCACACACGTGGATGGATGCTTTATGCAATGTAACAATCCCACAAAACCACCCACCTTTAACGGTTTATATTAACACTAAGAACCTGGCTCAGGTTGCATAGTTTACAAGCCATCTAGCAGCCCTCTTCTCTGTGCAGTTGCTCCAACAGATGGAAGGGATGCCATCCAGAGGGACTTGGACAGG
>NW_010302912.1:28062-52716 GCF_000700745.2 Antrostomus carolinensis | reverse complement strand
TGACATGTTTAACTGACACCAGTGCTGGGTGCTTCTCTAATATCTATTCCGGACAGATAATGCGTGGACCCAGATAAATTCCAATAAAGTCAAAGGCAAATGCTGCTCAGTTTGTATGCCATTGAAAGGAAGCCTAGAAATGGCACTTTCTTGCGGACCACCCCCCCCCTCCAATCTAGATCCAAGGCTCATCACCCATTATGTTTATAAATTTATCTACCCCTTTGATATAAAGATTACTTCACGAGACTAAGATGACACACTTGTGGCATTTTTCTCCATAAAATACACTGACAACAGTCTGATTACAGAAGGAGTCCCCAAGTTCCATTGGTTTGAGAATGAGTTGCATAGCACCTCGAAGCAGTGCAACAGCTGGGGCCAGGTAGAACCCCCCTACACTTGAATTTCCAAGAACAGAAATCCTCTTAGTTTTCATACTTCAGTACATACAAGTCGTTAAAAAAAAAAAACCCAAAAACCAAACCAACTTTATACAATGCTGGAGCCACTCCAAAAGATCAGGGATCTGAACTGAACTAAACAATTTGGCCTAGCTTCTCTTTGTATTTATGCTGGTTTGATGTCAGCAGAGCTACTGCAGACTTGTACTAATGTAAGATTTATTCTGACACAGTAGACGCTAAAATAATGGCTTAGTGAAGGACAAGTCATGTAACTGTACGATTAAAAAGCTGACCCCAGTTACACCGGAGTGAAATAAATTTCTTCATTGTCAACACTCAGCTCCCAGAGTACCCTGAACGAAGCCAGAAGAATGAATATCCCAAGATATTCTCTAGAAGGTGGGCTATGCTACTATATATAATACTACTGTAGTCTTGTAGTGTCTATTTCTACATTGCTTTCGTTAGCAGGTTGCAATATTTCACAGTAGTTTCAAAGTGTAAAATTCTTTGTCTTTAGCCAGAATAAAATGGCTACATTACACAAATGAGAAAGCAGCTGGGCCTGGAGCTGGGCAGTTACTGTTACCTCATGCCAGTTACTTGCAGTCACAGATGAGATGATACAGGGTTTTACTATATGGAGATAATTCTATGCTAGCAGTTTAGCAGAAGTGTGTTAGTGATATTAACAAAATTATTAAATGGTAATGACTAAATCCAAATGTGAACAGCTTGCTGTCTGCAATTCTGATGCATCAGCGGTGACGAACAAGTAAGATCAGACAGAAATTAATAACGAATTTAAACCCCCAACAACAAGCTGAATAAAACCTTTTTCCAAGATGGACAATAGGATACATTTATTTTTCAGAAAAAAGTCACTGCTGTCCTTTCCCTGGATGCAGTGGCAACGTTGTTAAAAAATGTCTGTTCAAAAGGGCATTCTTTATAACCAAGACAAATGAATACAAAATTTGATGCTGTTTTTGCAAATCAAAATACCAAATAGTTTAATGCTGTAATTTTAAAATTTGCCCAGTGGAAAATATCTGGATCTTCATTGTATCTTTGCAATTACATTCAGTGATTAAGTGCACTATAACTTTTAACATCTGACAATTATCTAGATAAACAAAGTGCAAAATGGAAAAAATTGGGCTGTGAGAAGGTTTGGGATATTAATTTGGTTTCACTTCTTGATAGCTGCAAGTGTTGGGTTTTTTGTTATTTGTTTTCCTTGATTACGCTTAATACACTATTTTTTTATTTTTCATATTATTTTGATATTATTTTAATATTAATTTAGATTCCAATAATGTTCCATTGAAACATCATATAAAATTGTAGGTGACAGGAAAAAGACAACTGCACATCTTCCACATCCAAAGCAGTCAATCTGATCGTGTTTCTAACACGATTTACCAAACTTGTAGCACTTTCAGTGGCAGACATTTGCTTACTTCTCTGCCTAGAATCCATTAATAGTCAATGTTCGGAACACCTTTGACTTCCAGTGAGCAGTGAGAGAGAACTCAACCTCTCATGGGATCATGCCTGACACAGCTAGCTACTTTAAATAAAAAAGACAACTAAGCTGTGAAAACCTCAAAGCTAAGCTGAGCAATACAGGTTTCTTTTTGATTCAGTCATTATTACTTGGGTTTGAGATATGTTTAGAATTATCTAGCTGCAGTTCAGCAGTCACACCTATTTTACTTGCTGGCCTATTTCTGTTTGAGTAAAACCTAAGAACTGAAACTCCCCCTTCCTCCTCCTTTGTCCTCTTAACATCACCTTTTTATCTTCACAACACCCTTTGAAGGGTATTTACTGAAAGGATGAGAGAGCAGTTATCACACAGAACTGAAAACTTAAAAAAAAAAAAAAAGACCCAGGAATTTCAATAAACCTACTCTGTAGCTAGATCAGGAACTAGAGATCCTCACTCCTACTGCAAACAACCTGCAAGATCTAAGACAATTTCTACCCAGCTATCTCCAATTTACCAGTTTCATTAAGATAGGACGCCCGTTTAACTGGGCTCTAGATGTAAATGTTGTGAGAACATTTAATTTAGAAAAGTTGTTTCAATTATAAATTTAATAGCCTTTTCAGTTTTTAAAAATTCAGTCAAATTTTATTTAGGAGACAGATTATGTAGTACCTAGATGTGTCACATTGACAGTCCTCTGCCATTAAAACATGGAGGTGTTTGAATCAATGAAGCAAGGTGGGTGACTACAGAGCTTTAGTTTCTGGGTTTACATATGTAGAAACATACTTGCTACAAAAGAAAGCATATTTGTGCTCCTTTGGTTCAGACCAGCATCCTGCAAAAAGTAAAGGTAGTAAGTTGCTTAGCACAGGATAAACTGAAAATTGCCTAAGAAATACTAACCAACTACACTGGTGATTTACTAAGGCCAGAGTTAGAACTGAAGCACACCAAAATTATCTTACCCAACTGTAATACCTAACTTTCCATAGGCATCTGTTTCCAGCAGTCAGTCTCCAATTAATCTCCAATTAACCTCACAGTTAGCAAAAAACTGCAAGACTGACTATTGCAAGACCTGTGCCACTTCAGGAAATGAAGACAATGAGCGCTGACAGTTGCAGCAACACTTTATATGCCAGGGCATGTGGGTGCTCGGGTACTGCGGCAGTCCACTTAAAAATGAAATCTCAACTAAGACAAGCCACAGCACCTAGGCAGTTCAGTTGACAACCACTCAGCCACTCACCAGAGGGAGCCCATTTTCCCCAAAAGCCAACATCTGTAGCACAGCCAACCTGCTACCTGCTGGGGCCTCAGAAATACCCCTCTAAAAACTCTATGGCTGCTGGGAGGAGCCCCTGCCAGCTAAGGGAGTCACGCAGACACACCGTGCACAGGTAAGTTCAGAGCTGTGAAGGATTGTTGTGTAGCTACTTGGTTAATACTTTCTGCAGCGCAAAAGGTCCTTAAATGAAAAAGATGCTACATTTGCCTTTCAAATGGAACATTTCTGAGAGAAAGCAGTCATACGTCTGCAGCACGTCACTGAGAGATGTAAAAATTTTATATGGTCTTAGATAGCCTTCTCGTTACTGTTTCTTAAAATATATTTGTGATATATTGCCATTGAATACTTTAAGCTATGTTCTTGCAAGAAAAGTATTACTTTTTCAGTAGAAAAATAAAAACTTTCAAAGAAAGACACTTCTTACTTCGTCTTTCCTCAAGGTGCAGAACCAGCCTTTTAATGAATTAGTAATTCTCATATATTACAGAATATTTCTTTAAAGTCCAACTGAAAAACTTTAGTAATCTAACCTGCATTGCAACTAAGCAGAGAAAAAAGTCTGTGCTCACAGCTTGCACTAGAACATGTTCTGTTCAGGAGGGACCTGCAGCTCCTTCCAAGGCCAGATTATATGGGCACAATCAATGTTTGAAACAGGCCATAATATAGTGGTTTCTTGGCAATTTTCAAAACATGACAGAGCTGCAAAAGTTGTTTTTTGTTGTGAGCTTTTTTTATATTTTAAAATAATCTTAGGCTAGCTAAACAGAAGATACATTCAGCAGTAAAACTACCCTACTGTCTATCTAAACAGGAAAACCTTGCTAGTGAAGATGTAGTTACATCAGCAAGCATGTGTTTCTGGGACTAAAAGATTACCTACAGTTGCATACCTCCTTGTATCTGTCATTTTTTCCTTCAATATAATGAAATATTTTTAAGTTACTACTTTTGCTTTTAGTGCATTCTTTGTTCTTCACATGCTTGTTTCTTAATTACAGATTAATAAATCTCCTCAGCATTTTTCTTTTTGCAGATTCTCCTAGCCAGCAGTCAGTAGGTGACACAGCACAGACCTGAACTACTGATAAGTAAAAATCAAGCGTCACTGACTATCTCTTTTCTATAAAAAGCAAATCTATCAGTGTAATCAATTTTTGTTGGGGGAGGGGGCGGTTGGATTTTTAAATCTCCTTTTCAGGTTTTCAACAGTGCAAACATTTTTTGCCACTTGTCAGACTAATTCAACAGCAAAATCCAAACAACAAAGATTTGATCTGGGTAAGTAAAAGTTGTACTTAGGCTGGTAATTGTTAGTTGTACAAATTATTTCAAACTAATTCTTAGGATTTTCTTTGCAGTCTGTAGCTTCAGAAACACTCTGAAATACAGTCCACTCATTTTTATTTAAATATGTAATTACAGAACTAAGGGTGCATGTATCACCTGTCTTTGGAAAGGTTCCATATTAATGGGGACTCACTGATCCTAAACAGACACTGAACCTTAACACAGCACAGGGTAGACGCTAGCTTATTAGAACTTCACTTTAGAGGAGCACCAAATTAATCTGAAATTGAAACAAGAACAGAACATAAAGGTATTCAGTTACTAAATTACATATAGGCACCAGTATGGAATCTGGGGAATCTGACAGCTGGTACAGGGTTTATGTTTATGTCTCAAGAATCTTATTGTTAAGCACACAAAATGGTGAAAGAGTGAATAGGTATTTTTTCCACTAAGCAGTTAAGTTACAGAACATTTGATAGTATGCTTATTGATTCTATGCATGTGTTAGTAAACCACAGCCTTTTATGTCATTGGCTCAGCCTGAAATTTCAAATTTCATTTTTCAAAATTTCCTTAAACAAAAGCAACCACTGATGCTCATAGTTACCTGCAAGTGGTTAGTAAACATGCATTATCATTCTCCTACTCCAAGAAAAAAAATTACTGAAAGCTATTTTTTCCTTTGCTAGAGATTTTCAATAAAATAGAAATTTAAGAGTTCTTTTTTTGAAAACTAGTAGATTGTGACATGTGTTCTGATGCTGCCCCAAACAGAAGCAGAAGACTGCTTGCACAGCCCTTGCAAAATACTTTCCCATCTTACTACATGTGTACTTGCACAGGCTGAGTTTATTGGATTAAAGCCATAGATGAGAAGAGGTATACAACATGTATTTCTTCTTACATCACTACAATTAAAGACTATTGTTTTGCAGCAGTGAGTGATTAGACAGCTGCAATGGCACTGCTTACAAAAACTTAAATAACATATATTACTGAAGTATGTGGTTCCTTATGATGCATACTTAATTAGGATTAAAATACATTATTATAAAGATTATAGAAACAGCCTGCTAATTATTTGCTGCTTTAACAAAGCATAGATTATTATTCATATTTACCCACATAAGAATGTTTATATTTAATGGGATTTCATCCACTGAACAGCTATAACTTACAGTCATTGTTTATATAGCTATAGGTCAATATCTATTTTGCAATACTGAAATAAGAGGTGAGTAGGAAGACGTACATGAATGACAGAATTTGATAGCAAATGTTATGAATAAATTACTTTTTCAGCTCTGTAAATTTCAGTGACATATCTCAGTAAATAACTTAGTTAAATATATTTTTACAGAAAGAATTTAAATAACAGTGTGAATTAAATACAATAGATGGCACCAGAAGTAATTTGGACATATCACTGGGAAGATCAGAAAGCATTCAAGGTTATGTTTTAAATTTCTAGCCAAAATCAATAAATCTATCCTAGTTACTTTACAGCATGATACATTCACTAGGGAAAGTTTCTTTCAAGACCAATTATTATCCAGTGCTCTGTTAAAAATAATTAAAAAATGACTAACTGGCTTGAATCTTAGAAGAAGGGTTGGATGCAAAGTTAAGACTACTAAGACATAATATTTTTGAGAAAGTAAACAATTAAAAATTAATTGTACTAATTCCACAGCAACAAATTATTAAAAATCCCAAACTTCTCAATCTGAAGTGTTTAACTGTCTTTTTGTGTAAATCTAAGAGGAGGAGCTCTGACCAGACCCCAGTTCCATGGAATAACGGCATGTGTAAACAGAAGAGTGGTCCAGGAAGGAAGAAGCTGAGAACTACCATTTCAGAAGGTTCTGAAGGGTATACAGCTGAGACAGCACACCAAGATCAAAGAAGTAGCTGCAGCTTCACTCACCCCTTTGTCACAAGCTAAACTGGACATTATTTTGAACAGCCATCATACCAAGAACTAAAGCAAGACAGTAAGGGTAGGGAGCACTTCTTGAGAGTTGCTATGTGACTGCAACGCTAGATGATCAACTAAAAGTCATGTTTATCAGGCCTCTACCTACTGCTTTTACCTCGTAATTTAGTACATTCTAAAAAAAAAAAAAATCCATACTTTTCCAAACCCAGTTTTTGTATACCTTCTCGCTACAAATGATATTTATAAGTTATTTTTCATCCAATAAATGCTTTGCAAAGATATGTTAATATTGCTAACACTGTCTGGACCTGGGAAATTGGGACAAGCAGATGTTCTAACTAACCTGTCTAAAGTTGCAGCGGAGCAGAAAAAGGCCATGGGTCGTGTGCCCCTCCCTTTCTGCTCTCCAGTTTTAAATGCAGTTCCATGCTGAATCTAAAGCTACTGGTCTCAGACTCCCACATTCCCTCTAAAGCTCTGGGGGAATCAGAGGATCATCAGGACCCTTTAGCAGATTCACCTTTGGTAGGATGACAAGTCAGGGATTAGCAAGAACAGACTGATTACAGTCAGCTGGGAAAAGGGTAAATCAATGGTCCAAAAGAAAATTAGTAGCGAGGAACCCAAGCCAAATTTAAAGCTTCACTTCCACTGTGCATTCTGTGAGCTACTCTGGGACTGCAACTTAATCCACCTTCCTTCTAAGCTTAACTACCTTCTTCCATATTGACCCCAGAAAACTGTAAAGTGCCAAATCATACAGATAGACAAAAATGGCCATATTTCTATGTAAATCACCACTTACTGTATAGTACACATGACTACATAACTAATACTAGGGTACCTGCTTTTTTTCATTATTTTCACTACAAAAAGCACAATGGCAATGTGAAATCTGATTTTAAATAAATGCCAACACCTCTGTCTACAAGAAAAGCAAATGCAAAATAATGAATAGTGAACTGACTTTTTATTGTTAGTCCACTAGTAAATAAGTGAATGAATCAGAAATAATTATTCCTTTTAGAAATTCCATTTGATGCCAAAATATACAAGAGACAAAACTATTAGGAAAAATTAAGAAATATAAAGAATTTATACATCTAAACATTCCAGTTTGGATAACATAAAGAATCTTGGCCATTTGATAAGAAAATTTTTTTACTTTTTTATAAAAAATATTATTGATGCAGTTATTGATGCTGCTGACTAAGTATAGGTCTAATTGCAATTTGGATAGTTTCTTTTGATTGTTTATCAATGGATCACTATCAAAATGGAAGGACAAAGGGGCTGGAGTTTTATATGGATCAACCAGCAGTAAAGATAAACTTTTTACCAAGTTGACTTATAGAAGAGGACATATATTTATTAAACTTGCAAACTTTCAGCAAGTGAGGAGGGGCATCAAGGAATTTCAAGAACAAGACCATAATTAAAATTATCTTGAAAATTACACAAATGGTCTAAACACAAGATAAAATTGAGATAAAATTCAACATGGACAAATGCAGGTATTTTAGTGAGGCAGGAATAATCAATGTTAAAGATGAGGAGATGAAAAGCAAAAAGCAGTACTGAAGAAAAAGTCTTGGGGGGTAAATTTAGATGACAGTTTAAACACCAGTCAACAACATCATGCTGCTGAGAGGCAAAGAAGAGAAAAAACTCATCACACTGGGCTATGTAGATATGCATATTCTCTGCATCCTGTGAAGTAATTTTTCCTTTCTCCTCAGGGAAGAGGAGACAAAATAACAGTCTTCATTGTTTCTTCATTTTCCTAGATGGTTGATATAGTATAGATTAATATCCACAGAGGCTATGACAGAAAATCATGACACACTTAACCTGCATTAAGAAAATTTAGCTTTAATGATAAGAAAAATAGTCTAAAGAAGGTGAAGACAGTGAAGTGCTGGACTACATTGCCTGTGGAGAATACAACCCCCTCCAGTTTCCATAAATAGAGATCAAATATGTTTTAAAAACATGCTGACAAGCACCTGTTAAGAATAGCACACCTACAGTTGACCTTGCATTATGTCACAGAATCACAGAATGATTGAGGCTTGAGGCTGGACGGGACCTCTGGAGGTCATCTGGTCCAACCTTGCTCTCAAGCGAGGCCACCTAGAGCGGGTTGCCCAGGACCATCTCCAAATGGCATTTAAATATCTACATGGATTGAAACTCCACAACCTCACTGAGCAACCTGGAAGGGGGAAGAGTTGTCAGACCCCGAAGTTCCCACTATTCTTAGTTTTCTAAACTTTAATGAAGAATTGTGCTAATATTTAGCTTCCACCTTAAAACTGACTTGCTGATTTTTTAAAATTCCACAGTTAAATCCTTGTTTACCATTTCAGTTTCTTAGGATGGCTTTGTTCATTTATTGTTCATGGCTACTCAGAAACTGTAGAGAAGACATATCATTTCCTATGTTACACTCAGCTCTCAACAATATTTAATAATCTCCCTCTGTAGATACCTGAAACAAAATAGTGAATTTGCTGAGCCTTCCTTAATGTTTCTTGCATGGAATTAAAAACAGTGTTTCTAAGAGAAAATTCAATAAATAAAACTTATACCCAGGAAGTATGCAAACAATTAATCTCTCAGCAGAGCTCCCTACAAAAAAAAGTTGAAACTATGCAACTCTAATTTCATATTAGATTCACTAAGATCATGCTAATTCTTCACAATTTGACTTTCAACCTCATGCATAAATTACATTAGACCTACTGGTCAGCCTTGTGATGAAGAGAAGGCAGGTGTTCTAGTCATTTTAGATATCAAATGCCTCATGAGCTATTTAAAATTTCCAGTGAACAGGACAAAACAAATCTTCTGCAGATACATAATACTATTCGCTCACACAAAGCTGTGAAAAACTAATGTTGAAAATTATAAGGGATACAAAAAGTAACTATATGTCAAAAAGCTTATTTTTCAAGTAAGTTTCAAATATTTTTTTCTAAATTAATTTAAATGTTGGAGATAAAAAATTAAAATCAGAACTTAAGTTTGAAAACCATCACAAAAAGAAAACAACAGAGATACTTTTCAAGGAAGCATACAGTTTCTTCCTCACATTTAATAATACAGAACTGTGTACGTTTAGTATTGACCTTGTAATTTAGATATAAGTACATGACAGACCACAGGTGATTAACATCTCTGTAAGCATCTCTGTCCTACTACGGTTCTGTTTTAAGATATTCTGCTACATCCTAGAAGACCTTTCCTAAATAAACTCCAGAAAGTAAATACTTAAGACAATAGAAAATGAGGGGTGAATGAATGTAAGAACATCAAAGGTTCTCTGAGGGAGCTGAACTACAAGAGAAGCTTTGAACCCAGGTTAAAATGTCACAGGCTGCTACCTGAGCACTGCATTTATCAATTTAATTCCTTCAGAATCAACAAATAAACTTTGTGACAAAGATAAAGAAAATTTAAACCTGTATTTCTTTCTTAAAGATGTCTTTGAAGTTACTTTATACCTTAATGTATAACTAACATTTTAGACAAACATTTTAAAACATTTTTTAAAATTTCCCAGCAATGAAAAGATGCAATCACTGAGTCACAGACATGCCCTCAAAAAACCCCAATTATCATCAAATGGCAGAATAACACTAAAACTATTTTTCATTTTATTAAGAATTGTGGGAAACAAACACCAATTTTCTACTCAAGTAGTGCATCTCTCTTTCCGAGATGAACAGCAACAGACATTAAATATAGAATTTTACCTAACAAAGTAAATTGAATTGCAGAAACTCAATTCATTAGAAATTCACAGCACTAAAATTTATGCCCAGATTTATAAAGTAGGAGCCTCAAACTATAGTTTTGAATCTAAGTTTCAGTTTCTAAAGCCTGGTTTGCATTCACATATGTACTTTACACAAGAAGATTTGTTTAAATAATACCAGTTCTGTGTACAGTGATCCGTAACTGAGATGTGTTTCTAAAAGTCTGCCCCTCAAAATCACCCCCTTTACTGAGATATCTAAACACTGGTTTTTAATTTATTAAGTCTTGTTACAGCCCTATCCCATGAAAAACGTTAAGTCTCAAACCCTCCCTGTTCACACAGTGGAAGGATGGGCAGACAGCCCCAGTTATTGTTTTTCTTTTTATTTATTTATTTATTTTCCCTCCACTTTGACATTGTCTGAACTCCAGCAGACAAGAATACTGGCTTCTGATGTACAATGACAAGGGGGAAGAAAGGGAAGGTCAGCTTTCTCATGCTTCCCATAATTATAAGAGTCAAAGAAAAAAAAAGTGGCCTGTGAAGATGTAACTGTTAATTAGCAAAAATAATACATTTTTCAGAAGATGGATACATAAGAATAAATACAATGGAAGAATATATTGTCATTCAGGATGACTATTTAGAAAGGGTACCAACTTGATTTACTGTATAGAAATTTCTAGTGAGAAGTTTTAGTTCTCTTAAAAAGGTGACTTGTGGGTTTTTTCTTTTCCAGAGTATACCAAGAATGCTCCCAAGAACTAGTGAATGCAGTAATTAAAAAAAAAAAGTTCTGGTAACAGTCATGATTTTCATAACTCACTGCTATACTTAGGCATCAACGTTCACAGCATCAACCACCCCTTTTTCATTTAGTCTCTTCTTAAAGAGACCAATGCCAAATCCTACATAAAAATGTGGCTTCAGCAGAATCCTATGACTTTATGTTTATAATTCTGTTTCAGCCTACTGCCCTCAAGTGTTTGGAATC
The DNA here is from genome assembly GCF_000700745.2 of Antrostomus carolinensis. Lineage (NCBI taxonomy): Eukaryota > Metazoa > Chordata > Aves > Caprimulgiformes > Caprimulgidae > Antrostomus > Antrostomus carolinensis. The sequence continues at coordinate 41,531 of NW_010302912.1, read as the reverse complement.
AAGTCAGTGATGAATCTAGCTAGGAAGAATATGTAAAATACACAACAGTTATTATTGAAACAGATAGACATGGAATTGACATTTCTGGAATTTTGTTGCTCCTGTCACAGACAATGGAATGTAGAAGATGAATAGATGGTAATAGTTCTTAAGGGGCAAGGCTAACTTCTCTCAAGTTGTAGGACTTGGAGCACTGTAATGGCCTGGAGTAAGGTACAGATAGAGAGTTTTATTCTATGGTCTGTCAAGCTCAAACACCTCTTCCCTGGAGAAGCTGTGTCTATGACCAAGGACAATGTAGAAAGTTTGGTAATATATTTATAAAAAATAGTGTGAAAACAAAACAGTAAAAATCCACAGGATTTCTTTTCATATGGGTATTAATAAAAGATAAATTCCTTTTGAGTAGTAGAAATTGTATAGTTATGCAAACAGTACATATTTTCTGCAAGCATAGAGTCTGACAAGTCACTTCACAAGTCTTTCAGCACAGCTTCAATAAATATTATACTCATACGCTGTTATAAAAAACAGCCTTTAAATTGGACACCCATGTTCAAACGCTGCCTTCTTGATCTCTGATAAGCTTTATTTTTTTGGTATGATTTTCTGATAAAACACTTGTTCCAAGGCTCTTTAGGAGAGACATCACTGAATTTTAACCCAAAGAGTTTGTGAACAATATATGTACATTCTTGTTTGAAAAATACCTGGCAACAATCCTGTATAACAATTCCACCCAGACTATCTGTGTAAAAGATAAGCAGATTTAGCCAAACATGCCTTTATCCAGGGTTGCAATGCATCCAAAGAATCCTGAAAAACTTCCAACTTCAGTAATTAGCTGTTGACCTTGGAGCACCTATATCCATAACAGCAAAACACACCACAAAGGTACTAACTGCTCATCTGCCTTACAAAAATGAAAAGGAATGTTTTGCTTTTAAATCTGAAAAGGAATATAATAAAAGGAAATTAATATGAACTGTCATATGTAGATCCACATGATAAGTTAATAAAAAGAATCTAACAGTTAACTTACAGAGCCTTTAATTTTTGCCACCACAACAATTCTAGGATGTTTTCATGTCTGAAAAGTAAAACTGTCTCTGCATTTTTGAAAGGAAAATTATTCTGTAAATACCATTCCATATCTTCTCATATATCCTAACCCTGGCACCTCAACTTCTTAATTTGACTTCAAGGTGATGTTAACACCTTTACGTACTAAATAAAGCAAGGTGCCTTTTAAAATAGAGCCACATCTACTAGGCAGAAAAAAAAAATAAATGTAAAAATTTACACCTGCTTGGCTGCCAGTTATACAGCTGGCAATGGGCTGATAACCTGCCCCAGCACAGAGCTGGAAATTGCACCCCAGAGAGCAGAAATGGGAGTTGAACACCAAAATTAGAGCAAGCATCTTCTTTCCAGGTAAGAGATAGGCTTTCACTAGATATGTTTCTTTAGGTGTCTGTTCCACTATTAATTGCTCTTTGGCTGATGCTTTCCTGTGACACCCTAATCAGGTCTACATAGACTATTTAGCATTTTTCCACAATTCTGTATATTGTATACTAGAAATAAGATGATACATTTCTGATTTTGTTTAAATTCTAGGCAATGGGCATATATTCAAACGTATGCCCATTCTGGTCACTAACATGACTATTCTGATTATGCTTTTGTTTTATTCACCGTTATTCCAACATCACAGTTTTCCCACTATAATGTGAAGAATGTTTATTTATTAACCACATCTCTTTCCTATCATACTAGTTTGTTTCCTTTTAAGAAATTTTTGTTTTGTTTTGTTTTCATTATTTTTCATCTTGGCTTGCCTAGGTTTTCAGAAGCTGACTGACTTATGATGGCATGAATGGTACCAAAGCTTGAAAAGAGAAATCCAAAGCTGTCCAATATTTAGGCTCAATTCCCCTTTCTACATGCAATGTTCTTTCATAAAACAATATCCTGAAAGTAGAGGTCTTTTAATTCCATACACAAAAGCAGCACATTTTCTGTGAAACTATTCATTGTAAAACCATTTTTTTACTACCAGCTGGTCAAAAGGAGATGTAGTTGGGATGCTTAAATGGAAGCAGCTTGGTTGTTATACCTCATGTAATAAAAATGCAGTGTTTCAGAAATGCAGCACTAACGAAAAGTTCATAGCTAATGAGAAGTAGGAAACAAAGGATACCTGCCACTGGAACCAGCTAAATGCTACCAATATGCTAAATAAAATTTGGAAAACTTTTATTGACTAGCAAGCTCAGCATGTTGGAATAATAAGGAAGTTTGGAATTTCCTCTCTCACTTGGAGTGTCTTTGCAGAAATATCAGCTGGTAACTACATCAGACCGTGCTATGTATAGCTTTGTTGATTTACAGAGGTCTTCAGAAAGCACACGCCCAATGTTTTACTTCACATGAATAACACTTACAGACAAACTGCTTAGCATATCCAAAATTTAGAGAATGAGAGAGAACATTACTTTTAAAAGTCATTGCAAAGCCATTGCAAAGGGTATTTTTTTATTTTCACCATTATTAAATTGAGGTAATCTAACATAAATATTTTTTAGTTATGAAAGCTATTCTCCAGGCTTTCAAAGGACAGCTTCTTGCAACAAAAAGAAATAATAGTTATGAAGAAAAGGAGGAATGCATTATTTCATTTCAATCCTGAAAATTAATGTAATTTTTCTGCTTTATTTTTTCAAAATATACTTTGAGTTTTTCAACAATGTTGATGCATTTTTAAAAAAACTTTTTTTATAATGATAAGGGAAAACTAAATGGAAATATGAAAGCAAATGGAAATAGTAAATTGAGTGTTGTTCTTCGATTATTTGTGTTATGGCAGTACTTTCTGAGACAGGGCATAATGCCTTTCTTTACTAAGACACATCCAGTAAAAAACAACCCCAAACCCATCACTAAGTATTATTACTCCTTTTAAAATGGTATAGAATAGAGTTAGAGGTTAGATGATTCATTTCATGTCACATTGGAAAATCTGTGGGAGAAGTCCAGTTAAAACTTTGTCAGATGAAGAAAAAAATGCAGTCAAGTGATATTCATACAAGCAGCCTCATTAATATAAATGTGTGATGGCTGCTCTGCATCACGGTCAGTCATCTCACCCACCCAGCTTGCTTTCCTCCTTCCTTCTTCACATGCACAGATTTTGCCCTGCTGTGAAATGGGAGAGAGTGAGCAAAGGAGGAGAAAAGAATCAACATTGATTTCTGAATAAATACACACCTAGTTCTGATAAATTAACATTGCTAATAGAAGAGGATTAATGTAGTAATTCAAGCATACTTTGTTAAGAAAATTCCTAAATATATTGAATGCAAAGCTGCATTTTGGACTGGATCTTGCACGATGCCTACCAGCCACAGCCACAATGTTGAGCATTCCTATTCCTGCTCAGCATTTCTGCAAATCTGCAGATTTTTTTGAAGTTACAGCAAACTTCAAGGAAAGAAGTCACAGATCTACAGATAACAGGATTATTTCTGAAATCCATTAGCATGACTTCTCCTTTAGCAATAAATACTGTGTGTATGATGAAGGGTTTACTTTCCCAGAAGTGCTTATGGGACTTGAGATTGCACAAAAGGGCTGTGAAATGTGTTTCCCTCAGTTCTGGCTCTTTGGTTCCTGGAGCCTCAGGTCACATTCAACTCATAGTTCCTATCAAGCTTTTCCCAAAGGACCTTTGGGCTCCTGCAGTAGCCAAACTTCCCTGGAACAGGAAACTCTATTTACACTGATGTCTTAAAGCCTGGTGCTCATCCATAAAAGGGAAAAAAAATACTTTTAGGAACTGTATTTTTCTTAACCTTTAAGAGACCACAAGTGTAGTCTAAAACACACATGCTGAAAAAGTGAGTTTTCACAAAACCAAGAAAAACTATTTCTGAATAAGTAAAAAAACCCTAATTTCCCTGAAGTGCCTGGATCATTCTGAGAGTATGCACTATCTTGACAGAAATGTAGACCAGAAAAATACAAATTAATTTGTCAGTTTTCACCGTCTCATATGAAAGAAAGGTCATTTATAAGCACTAAAATAACAAAATATTAATAACTTTTATCTGCATAAATTTTGATGCAGGTAATTTTTTTTGTTGTTTTGAATAGTGAGTGGGCAAACTTCTGTTTCAACTGTCTGTTCACCGGGGAGAACCAAAGCCTTCCTTGGGGAAGAGCCCTTACAAGAAATTCCACCAGGAACTGAAAATAACCCTCACAATATCGATGTGAGTTCTGAGCAGAAAGATCCTGCAAGATCTGCTTCATATGTGGTAAGTTACAGCAGGCTACTGGGAAGGTGAAGTAGAAGGAGCTACTTTTCCCTGCTTGTATTATATGTTACTGTTCTTCACCATCCTTAATAGATTGTTATTTCACAAAGAACATACGTAACTTTCCATTTGTCAAGCGGCTTTTTTTTTTAAACTACCATTTTGCGTATAGGAGAGTAAACAATTAAAAAGTCAAAATGAGGATTTTTATTTACAAAAAAGACCAGCTGTGACTTTATCTAAATCTTAAGTTGCTTTTGATTTAAAAGTAAGTTTATCTTCATGCAGATATGAGTTTCGATTACTTCAGTGCCAAGATCAAGATTTCCTGGTTTAACAAGGCCAAGTACAAGGTCCCACACCTGGGTTGGGGCAATCCCCAGTGTCAATAAAGGCTGAAGGATGAAGGCAACTGAGAGCAGCCCTGAGGAGAAGGACCTGGGGATACTGGTGGATTAAAATCTGGACATGAGCCGGCAACGTGCACTTACAGCCCAGAAGGCCAACTGTATTCTGGGCTGTAACAAGAGAAACGTGGCCAGCAGGTCGAGGGAGGTGATTCTCCCCCTGTACTCCACTCTTGTGAGGCCCCATCTGGGGTACTGCATCCAGTTCTGGAGTCTTCAGCACAGGAAAGACATAGACCTGCAGGAGTGGGTCCAGAAGAAGGACACAAAAATGATCAGGGCTGGAACACCTCTCCTATGAAGAAAAGCTGAGGGAGTTGGAGTCGTTTAGCCTGGAGAAGAGAAGACTCCAGGGAGACCTTATTGCTGCCTTTCAGTACTGAAAGAAGGCTTATAAAAAAGATGAGATCAGACTTTTTAGCAGGGCCTGTAGCGATAGGACAAGGTGAAACGGTTTTAAACTAAAAGAGGGTAGATTTAGACTAGATATAAGGAAGAAATTTTTTACAGTGAGGGTGGTGAAACACTGGAACAGGTTGCCTAGAGAGGTGGGAGCTGCCCCATCCCTGGAAACATTGAAGGTCAGGTTGGATGGGGCTCTGAGCAACCTGATGTAGTTGAAGATGTCCCTGCTCACTGCAGGGGGTTTGGACTAGATGACCTTTAAAGGTCCCTTCCAACCTAAACCATTCTATGATTCTATTCTATGACTCTATAATCACATCTTTCTTTCCCTTTAACATCTTTTCTTTACTGCTTTCTTTTCTGTCACATCTAAAATGAGTGAAATTGCCAGCTCTGTAAGTTTCTGTAAATGCCTAGCACTTTACAAACCACATAAAATAACAGCATCTGTGCCATGCAGGATAGATGTGCTGAAGGCTGCTTTGGGATACTGAGAAAAATCCTTCTGAAAAGCTGATTGAGTTGCTGCATGAATGCTACTGAAAATAAGCCAGATGGTTCAATGCTGCAGGAATCTGAGTTTCCATATAAAATCCTAAACTGTGAACTTTGTATTCAGACTGAGATTTTGTTTTGAGAATGTAGTAATGCTTTCAGAGATGTTCCTTAATTAGCACTACTCTCCTTCCAGAATCACTGTATCAAACTGAATACCTATACAATAAAATAAGATACTTCACTTTTGAATTTTTACTCATCTTTTTACAGAAATCTACTTTCAAAATACAAAAAAAGAGATTTCAACTCCTTTGTTAAACTTAATTTAGCTCCAGTGAAGAAAGGGAGATGCAAACAATGTAATCTGATTGCAAAGTAAAATTGGATCTTCTAATCTAGCTGTAAACAACAACATGAAAGATTAATGCGCTGTTACAGTAGCGTATTCTTAGTGATGACATTATTTTGCTTGAGGTCAAATATTACAGTTTCTGGGTTAAAGCTGCAAGTTGAAACATGCCATCACCTTGCTTACTAAGAATGGCAAACAGTATCTGCATGACTTTTCCAAATTATATTTTAATGCAAGGTCTTTAATGCTTTAACTATGACTCCTTGGATAGACAAACCTATTTAATTTGATTCCAAATGCTGGACAATTCGCAGCCTCAGACTAGAAGTCTGGAGACATTACAGTTGTATTGTAGGATATTAAAGCAAGCAGAAGGACACAGGGGTTTTCCATAACTTTCTTTCACTTAATCACAAGGAGTTGACAATGTATGATTTCTAATCTGTCATCTAGGAAATGAGTAAGGTCCCTAAAAATAATTGGGAGTATCCCAAGGTGAATAAGTGTAGGTCTATGAAAAAAAAAATGATGTATTATCTCTGTATAATGTTACTGGTTTCTTTATCTTGGCATTTGTCCATCTCTGTCTTGTTCTTGTGCTGAATTCTCTTATCTGTCTGAGCCTCATCATCACCTCAATTCTACAGGCTCTTCAAAGAGGCTGGTTAGAATTTTCATTGCTTCCTATTACTACATTCTTATTTAAAGCTGTAATGTAAGAAGAGACAAAGTTACTATTAATAGCGAAAGCTTTATGAAAATATTCATAAGTGTTCACAATATTGTGCGTGAAACAAGAGACATTGGCCATTACTATGTAAATGATATTTTCCCATCTAGATCTTTAAAAAAAAGGTTAAAGTATTTTATTCTACCACATTGTTCTGTCTTACACTCATTCTGTTGAACTTCTGATTCTTTTCTTGATTTAAAAAAGTAAAGTCTATGATATCAGTTACATAGTAAGTATTACTCAAAAACAGGCTTTTGGGTTTCACTTACAACCTACACAACAAATCTGAAAATGTGTCTGTTTGGTTAAACATACAAATGATGTTACTAACTTAAAGTTGCAGTTGAGTATGTTTGTAAGGCTTTGTTCTTTTAAAACTCTTAAGGTACTTAACAGACTGAATTGTAATGTAAATATTTGTAGTTTACTTCCATTAAAACTCCAACAGAAGTGCAACACTTATTAATATTGATTCAAAAAACCCTATCTTATAATGACTAAAAAACTCAACTAATGGTGTACAAGATCTGACAAATTTTACAAAGGTAGAATGTGGTAACATCTAAAAGAATAAAACGTCTCTCTGATATGACATATATTCCTCTTTTTAGATATTTTTCCACAGAAATTGAATAAAATATTTAAGAAGTTCTGTTTCATATGTAAAACAGAGGCCTAGAAGCCTCAGCTTTCAACTCCTTTTCCTTTCCTCTCTCATCTGCTCTCCATTTCAAATTCTGAAAATACCTGGGAGACAGGAGATATGAAGAGCATACCCAGTGTAATTGCATTATCTAGATTTACCTCTGTATTAATTTTGACCAAAATTCTATGTTCATCATCCAATGAAAACATAGAATTGCAATCTAAATAATGCAGCACTTCTCCATCTGACTGGGGTATTAATCCTTGTACACCATAGTGACAAATATATATTTTTCTATTCAAACATGCAGTCATGTTTTGAGTTATCTTTTGACTCTCTGCAATTGTTTGTTGCATGTTTAGTTACAAAGCAGAGTAACTAAAACAATCACTTTAAAAATGGCAGGCACTACAATATGTAGACAACTGTATCAACTGGCAATCACAACAGCTAGTAGCTTGAGCTTCTACAGGTTTACAGACCCAGACAGGCAAAATCTGTCTTTAACAATTCAAAATCTATGCCTAACAATTACAATTGGAGGCTATTTTTAAAATGACAGAATACATTCAGGCAGAGTAACAGAGATTAATTTTCATATAGTATCTGGCTAAATAACATGTTTCTCAAACCTCTAGACCATGGATCTAACATTTTGGATCCATATTTAGGACATACTAGGAAGTCCATGTAAATCATAGAATTAGAGAGTAGATTGGGTTGGAAGGAACCTCTGAAGATCATCTAGTCCAACCTCCCTGTCATGGGTAGGTAGAGCTTTCACTAGATTGGGTTGCTCAAAGCCCCATCCAACCTGATCTTTGACACTTCCAGGGACGGGGCATCTAGAACTTCTCCCAGACCTTCAAATATCCTAAATATATATCTACCCTTAACATGAATAATTCCCAGCATGTTGTATTTCAGCAGTATAACCCCATGCGTGTAACCCAACTACCCTTGCTCTGATGTTATCTGGACAAGATCAGACAGACAAAATATTTCTCTGTTCCTCCACTGAAGGGCCTCCTATTCTGTCTTTTGCATGGACACAGGACAGGTGTACCCAAATGTATCACATTTAGCCAACTCTCCCAAGATGCCTAATATTTCAAGCTGCTCCTTCACTCCCATAGGGGATGTTAGGCAAAAAGCTTCAAGGCTTTTGCAAGCAAATAAAAATTCCAGAATTTGTGAGAAAAAACCCTCTATTTGTAGTTAAAGTTTTGTATAGTTTTTAAACAGCTTTTTACCATTCTTTCAAATTATTTAAATTACTGTTAATTTCATTTTAGTGCCTCAGAAGGCTGTTCTGTATGAAAATGAGACTGCTGGCCCCAAAAACTTATCATCTAAGTGTTCATTTATGAGCAATTTTGCCATACCCATTATATTTACATACACAAGCAAAGAAGAAAGGCAGCAAAACAACATACGTTTACTGGGAAGTAGATCAGAAATGACTAAATATTATAATCAATGTCTAAGTGCTGCCTTGGTTTATTTTTAAACTTATAATGTACTGCATTTAGGTGATCAACTATTAAACTGGCAAACTAATCTTTTCATGGCAACCAGACATGAGCCTTTAGCAAGAAGTCTACTTTAAGTAGGGATGTTTAAGAGGAAAGGGTGGAGGAATGGAATAGCTTTGTTTAAAGCTAGTGGTCACATTCACATATAACATGACACTACTGACTCAAAATTTTCACTAGAGACAAATTCAGACTAGGGATTTTAAAGTACTTTCAAGTATTCCATCATTATACATAGAGAATTGTTTTATTGGAGCCTTTTCAGAAATATGAAGTCTCAGTCATTTCCTCTTCCTTTTATTCCCTCCTTCTTCCTTATCTTAATTTATAGTGATGTGTTTATAATAACAGTGATACAGACACTGGTTAAGCAGCAGGAACCACCTGAAAGTGGCTTCATCAGCCCCATGAAGACTGTCTTTTGCACTTGTCCTTGGCCTGGGTATGAGGTGTAACACCAAAGCAGGAGGCTTCACTGATGAACATCAAACCAGCCAAGAAATTTCCAGCCTAAATTGTCTCTAACTATGGAATCTTCCAAGAACTGTATAATCATTCTTCTGGTTTATTATTTTTAAAAAACCAAAACAAACCAAAACAAAAAACCCCCCCAAACTAAACCAATACTTAAAAAAAAAAAAAAAATCCTGGAATTTCCTCTTAAAATCTTTAAACTCTGAACTGACTGAAAATAGTAATGTAATGAGTCTGACCACTTCCTTTCCTGACCTGACTTTAGCGGTGAGTAAAACGCAGTTCTATAAAGACTCTGGCAATCACACAAATTTTGGTAGAAATTATTATTGCCTTCTTGCAAAATTATTATGTTCCAAGGGAGGATCTCTAACTTAAGCAGCATAATACAAGCTTTTCCTTTAAAACTAGAAGTTATGATCCTAATGAGCAATGATTTCAACACATCTGTGGAAGTCTCTGTGAAAATGTACAGCACAACGCTGCACGCTGTTGTACCAAGGAGAATGTGAGGGTGGGATACATAGTCTGATCACTTTCACAATAGTTATTAAAGTGTGTGCTAGGCAGATATAAGTAATAATTTTAAAATATTAGCACAGCAGCTGGGAACCACAAAGACTTGTATGAGTAAAAGAAATCCTCATTTCAGAATGCTGTGACCTCAATTTATTGAAGGTTAAAATGTGGTATTTACTGTAGTCTCGCCAAAGCTTCCACAGCCCTCTGAAACCTGCTTTCCTACACTCCCTTCATCCTCATTCTCTGAAATACCAGCTGATCCCTTACCCCTCCCATCCGAAACTCTGATATTCCCAGTCCAGAGCTTCAAAGTCTTCATCTAATCCTTTTCTTGGCCATCCTTTTCCCCACCAAGTCTGCTTATCCAGTGCTGCAAAAACTTATTTTGTGTACACCACTGAAAGGCCTCAGATCAGCTCTACCATATCATATGGAGCTGTCAGTTCTAATGGATCTGATTCCCCTTTTTTTTCTAGCTAAATATTTAAACCAGTAGCTAAAAATGCACTGATATTTAGAAAATATTGTATGTAAATATTATACAGGGATAAAAGCAGTCATAACTTACATCTGCACTATAATCCAAAATGTAACTATAGCTTGTGCTGACAGACAAGAGTCAGTTTAAAACAGTGTAAGACAGGTATCAATACAGCCCGATAGCAAAGTTCAACATCAGATGCTAGGCCTAAGCTTCCAGGTAAGCAGTGGCTAAATCCCATGTTACCAGTTCCCAAACTGGCAACATGAAAACAAGCTTCAGGACGTTGAAATGAACAAACATTCTGCCTTCATAAAGAACTAAAGACATGTATAAAGCCAGAAGAAAGGGAGGTAGTCACAAATGCAATGCATATATTAGAAAGGACTCTACAGAAGGAACAAAAGGAAACTTGTCCCCCTTAATTAAATTAATTCCTATTTCTGTAATCTGGCCAATGTAAATTACTTACTCAAATAAGTACCACTTCCCTTCTATGCTACACAGGTATTCCTCTATAGATTTGGTAAATATGGCCTTGATTTTGACATACCTCCTAATAGGGATGTCAGTCATATATGTACGTTTTCTTACAGAATGTCATGCATATGGTCAAGAAGTAAGACAAGAAAGATCTAGAGAACTACAGTTTGGGCTTATGCATACATAATACTGCTAAGTATAGTGACAGAAATTCAAGAGGGAAGAATTTCATAGATCAGTGAATAAGCTCTTTTTAAGTCTTCATTTAAGAAAAGAAGCATTATAAGTCTTCAGACTGAAAAAAACCCCAAAACCCAGAACAAAATGATGCCAAGCTTCTTTGCTGCTGTCACAAAGTCTAGGTCTAACTTGTCTCTTGAGAAATGCTCGTGACTTTTCATGAGATAAGTTCTGTCTTTCATTTAGGCAGTGAAGCTAAAAAGTGATGGCCATAGTTTCTCTCTCATCCAAGCAGACTTGGCAGTTAGCACGCTTCAGCAAAACGCTAAGCTGTTTCACCATCACCAGTCTTGCACATGTGAGCATTACAGAAATGTCTGCATGAAGCTGGCCAATAAACCAACTTGTGAAGTCACTACTATGACATGAAACCTATAAATCTATGAACATACTAAATACCAATCCATGCCTGAGATTATCTTTCCAGACAGATAGACATAGTCATTAAACTAATCACCATCACTTATGTGTTTAAAGTACAAATAGAGAAATAAAAACATAAGAGCTCTTATGTTCATGAACTACGTCTCCACTTCAAAGTGACATTAATACTGTGGTCTGTGGATCCTTTATATTATACATTTTTAAAGATTATAACTAGGGAAAAAAATCATAAAAATGTCGTGTGTTGTCTGGTGAGCTGGAAGCAGCTGTGGATGTGACTTTATGAACGGTTTTCCTGTCAACATTCAAATTTTATTTTAGACACTTTAAAGAAAATAAACAGACGTATCTGGAATTTTTGTATGGACAAATTTTTTGCTAAAAATATTTGCTTATATCCAATATACAGGCAGTTATAAACACTTCTCATTTTGTAACAAAACCTGCAGAAAAAAATAACATTCAAATTAGCACTTCAGAATGGGGGACTAAGTAGTCTGATGGAGAAATAGCAGTGCAGAAATGACACTTCCACCAAACAACTTCCTGATAAACTTTTTGTGTGAAAGTGATGGTGTGGGTTTTGTTTTTTTGTTGGTTTTTTTTTTTTCCCCTTTTATAAGTAAAATTGACTGAAATCAAGCTGAATGATCTGATCTTACTGGTATACATGTGATTCTAAAAGTACAGACAGATTTGTACAGATGGGAAGGTCACATGTACAGATCCAACTGCAGGAATGAGTTTTTAGTAAAGCAGCAATACATGTGAAGACACCTGTTATTAAATTAGGGTCTTCATTTCTATATGAAAGCAGTTGGAAAACTCAGATGTATCCATCTAAGAAAGGACTTTTCTGTATTTTATCCATTCTAAGCAATTCAGCCAAGACTGCAGAAAATTAAAGGCAAATTAAATTTTTAAAATCTAAAAAATTTCATTGAAATCTGACAAACTACTAAGGGACCAGTAGAGATATCAGTAGAAATCCATTAATAAAAGTGATGAGCAAGGAATGTATGGTGCATCATATTGAACTAACTCTGCTAAAACAGCACAGGATCTTCACTATCAATTTAGAACTAACAGCACCTCAATTTTCTAGGTCTTGCTTTAACCCTATGTGCACTGGTTCTACTGCACGTCTATGGAGCTGACTTCATGATCTCCCTATGTGTTTATTTACAACCATCAGCACTGGAAGGGGCTGCCATACCCATGGATCACAGAAAAAACACTGCAACCTTCCTTTCTCTAAAGGGAGCTATGGATTTAGACAATGATCAAATGATAACTATATGGCAAATACTTCATGTTTTCTTGATTATCAGGAAATCTTCTGCACCTGAAACTTCCCTGAGATATAAGTAAATCAGTCATTTATTCATTTTAAGATAAATAATACAAATAAAAGTAGAGAAGAATTTTTTTTAAATCTAATGGACATTAAGCAGTGTATAGAGAAACACCTACATGGAAAATTTCTATTTCTTTGGTATGTCAAATTGAGATGCTTGATGTCATCTGGTAAACATTCCTGTGTTAACACAAAACTGCCCTCCTCCAAATAACGTCACCTGAGTCAAACTATGTAGGCAAAACTATGTCACATTATGTTGATTGCACTGTCTTGACTGGTATGAATGATTATTACAATGGACTTTTTTCTGAAAAAAGGCAAACATTTTAAAACTTGTGGCTTTTATCTTTTTAACATCTCACTGTTGCACAAGCCCCAGCACTGGCACTGTAGACCTTACCAAGACTACAGCTATTATCTTAATAAAAATGAAGGTACCTTTCCTACCCATAAGAGACTTCATATCAAATGATTCTATAAAACTTCTTAAATACTGTAATTAAAATGAAGCCAAAGAACAGAATAATTGATTTTAAATATCCTGCTCCTTTTAGACATAATTAAGATTTACATTTGTTGCAAAGAAGTGTTAGATTATTAGAGGATTTATATTCTTTTTATTATAAGACT